>NW_020688652.1:0-1435 GCF_002925995.2 Terrapene triunguis | reverse complement strand
GGTATTCTGGCGCTTCAGGGCAGGGGAAAGCAAGTCACAAAGTTCCATGAAAGTGCCTTTACGTATGCGAAAGTTCCGCAGCCACTGGGAATCGTCCCACACCTGCAACACTATGCGGTCCCACCAGTCTGTGCTTGTTTCCCGGGCCCAGAATCGGCGTTCCATGCCTATAACCTGCCCCATTAACAGCATGATCTCCAAAGCACCAGGTCCCGCGGTTCGATAGAATTCCATGTCTATATCCTCATCACTGTCGTCACCGCGCTGCTGTTGCCTGCTCCTCTCCGCCTGGTTTTCCAGGTTCTTGTTCAGCATAAACTGCACGATAAGGCGCGAGGTATTTACAATGTTCATGACTGCTGTCTTGAGCTGAGCGGGCTCCATGCTTGCCGTGGTATGGAGTCTGCAGTGTTCACCCAGGAAAAAAGGCGCGAAATGGTTGTCTGCCGTCCGTTGCTTTCATGCAGGGAGGGAGGGAGGGAGGGGTGAGGCTGTACCCAGAACCACCTGTGACAATGTTTTGGTCCCATCAGGCACTGGGATCTCAACCCAGAATTCCAATGGGCAGGGGAGACTGCGGGAACTATGGGATAGCTATGGGATAGCTACGCACAGTGCAACGCTCCAGAAATCGACGCTAGCCCCGGTACATGGACGCACACCGCCGAATTAATGTGCTTAGTGTGGCCGCATACAATCGAATTTATACAACCTGTTTCCCAAATTCGAATTATCTAAATTCGGATTAATCCCGTAGTGTAGACATACCAAAGGAGTCTGGTGGCACCTTAAAGACTAACAGATTTATTTGGGCATAAGCTTTCGTGAGTAAAAACCTCACTTCTTCGGATGCATAGAGTGAAAGTTACAGATGCAGGCATTATATACTGACACATGGAGAGCAGGGAGTTACTTCGCAAGTGGAGAACCAGTGTTGACAGGGCCAATTCAATCAGGGTGGATGTAGTCCACTCTCAATAATAGATGAGGAGGTGTCAATTCCAGGAGAGGAAAAGCTGCTTCTGTAATGAGCCAGCCACTCCCAGTCCCTATTCAAGCCCAGATTAATGGTGTTGAATTTGCAAATGAATTTTAGTTCTGCTGTTTCTCTTTGAAGTCTGTTTCTGAAGTTTTTTTGTTCAATGATAGTGACTTTTAAATCTGTAATAGAATGACCAGGGAGATTGAAGTGTTCACTTACTGGCTTATGTATGTTACCATTCCTGATGTCCGATTTGTGTCCAAGGATTACTATGGGCATTTCCACCTCCCCAACTGTGATGCTGTGGTCTGGAAAGAAAGTCCCCGCCTGCAGCTTTCTGTACAGGCCACTGTTCCTGAAGATGAGTGTGTCATGCACCTTTCCAGACCAGTCTGCATTGATGTCTGTGAAAGGCCACAAGTGCCTGCAACACCATGGAGAAGCATCCCTTCC
>NW_020688651.1:0-4039 GCF_002925995.2 Terrapene triunguis | reverse complement strand
CTCTAACCACTAGACCCCACTCCCCTCCCAGAGCCTGGGAGAGAACCCAGGAGTCCTGGCTCCCAGCGTTCCCTGCTCTAACCATAAGACCCCACTCCCCTTCCAGAGCTGGGAGAGAACCCAGGAGTCCTGCCTCCTTGTAGAAATGACACACACACAGAGCGATTAGTAATCATCTTTTTCTACACTTGCTCTGCATAAATGATATTTGCACAAGGCAGCAGGATAGAAAAATCCCTGGTCACAACCCGCATTAAATATCGTGACTGACAGCCTCGGAGTCACTGTCGTAAGAAGGGTTAGTAACGGGGCATGTTCCCTGTGTAGATAAATAGACCTTTGATCGTATAATAACCCAAGGTGCACTGGGCACGTTGAGCAGATAATGTAGCAAAATATTCTGCCCCCTGCTGGAGGGGGATGAGCCCTGCTCTGCGTGTGTGACAGAATCTAGAACCTCAAAAGTTCGGCTGCTTGAGTTGGAAATACTCGCGCCAAGTAGCAGATAAGAGGGTGCTTCATGGAAGGGGAGTAGGGCCTAGTAGATTAGAGCAGCAGAGGGGGCTGGGCATCAGGACTCCTGGGTTCTCTTCTCTGCCACTGTGTGACCTTGGTCAAGTCCCTTCGCCTCTCCGTGCCTCAGGTTACCCCGTGTGAAGCGGGGATAAGGTTAGGAACTCAGTTTACAGGGGTTGGGTTGAGGGGGTTAATCAGTGTTATTAAAGTGCTAATCAAGTGGAAGGTGCTGGCTAAGGGTCAGTGCTGAGGGTTATTACATGGCCTCTTTTCTCTTGGCTTCTCTAGTGTTCTAGCCAGCCACCTTTTGTGCCTTGTATTGAGTCACCTAGAACCTCTCCACCAAACCTGAAGTGGATATTTTTACAGATGCCCTGTTCTGCACCTTCTGTCGGCACATAATACATGTTAGTCCTGAGTTCTCAGCTGAAAAAAACAGATGAGCAATGCGTCTTGGGGGAGGGATAGCTCAGTGGTTTGAGCATTGGCCTGCTAAAACCAGGGTTGTGAGTTCAATCCTTGAGGGGGCCACTTAGGGATCTGGGGAAAAATCAGTACTTGGTCCTGCTAGTGAAGGCAGGGGGCTGGACTCGATGACCTTTCAAGGTCCCTTCCAGTTCTAGGAGATAAGATATCTCCATTAATTTAATTTGGTAGCTAGAGATCCACGGGCAAGGGAGTGAAGAGGGGGTTAATCTAGAACAGGATGTAGGGTGATCTAGAACTGTCAATTGGCTGACACCAAACCTCCCATTGGGAAGTATAGAGGGGTAGGCGAGCAATGAAGAGTCCACCTGAAGTGAATTCTGTGATCTAGAACTCCAAACAGGATATGACGTAGGACCATGTCTTTGTCAACACGGTGCATCCACTTGGAGTGAATGGTGTAGCCAAGAACACCAGCTATGATCACGCACCATAACTGTTACCGCCACAGAGAATCCACCTGGCCAATTTAGAAAGGGACGTCTGGGTATCCTCGTACTTCCAGTATCCTAACCTAGAACACTCAATTGGCTCACATGAAACATTCATTCGGCTAATCAGCACCATCCAGTTTGTCAAGCCATGGTGAGAAGGGTTGGATAACCTGGTAGGATAACCTAGAACCCTAGTTTGTTCAATATGGAGTATCCAGTTGAATAGAGTTGGCCAATCTAGTTTATGCAGTAGGATAATAGGGAACTCGTGGTTGGTCAATACTGCATATCCCAGAGGTGGGCAAACTACGCCCTGTGGGCCACATCCGTCCCAAGGGACCCTCCTGCCTGGCCCCTGAGCTCCTGGCCGGGAAGGCTAGCCTCCGGCTTCTCCCCTGCTGTTCCCCCTCCTCCGCAGCCTGAGCTCACTGCACCGCCGGCGCAATGCTCTGGGCGGTGGGGCTGCAGAGCCGGGGCCTGACCCGGTGCTCTGTGCTGCGCGGCGGCGTGGCTGGCTCCAGCCGGGCGGCGCAGCTGCCTGTCCTGGTGCTCCGGGCGGCGTGGCTGTAGCGCCGCCAGCCACCGGTGCTCCAGGCAGCGCGGTCAGGGGGCAGGGAACGGGGGGGGTTGGATAGAGGGCAGGGGAGTTTGGGGTGGTGGTCAGGGGGTGGGGGTGTGGATAGGGGTCGGGGCGGTCAGAGGGCAGAGAACAGAGAGGTTGAATGGGGGCAGGGGTCCCAGGGGAGCAGTCAGGAAGGAGACGGGGGGTTGGATGGGGTGGCGGGGGGCAGTCAGGGGCAGGGGTTCCGGGAGCGGTCAGGGGACAGGGAACAGGGGGAGGTGGATGGGGCAGGGGTCTCAGGGGGGCCTGTCAGGGGACAGGGAATGGGGGGGTTGGATGGGGCAGGAGTCCCGGGGGGGCCATCAGGGGGAGAGAAGCAGGGGGGGTTGGATAGGGGGCACAGCCTCCCCTAACTGGCCCTCCATACAATTTTGGAAACCTGATGTGGCCCTCAGGCCAAAAAGTTTGCCCGCCCCTGGCATATCGAGTAGTATAAAGCTGGCTAATATAGATCACTCAGTAGGATAATCTAGAACTCTAGTCCAGCCAATATGGAGTATACAGCTGGTTACAGTTAGCCAACAGATTGTGCAGTAAGAGAACCTAGCACCCGTAGGCAGCTACTACAGGTTACCCAGTCAGATAGGATTGGGCAACCTAGAACAGCCAATGGCTGGACCCTTGCTTGTTCAACGTGCAGCATTAAACCTAGTAGGCTGAGTACCTAGAATGGCTCTGTTGACCCACCTAGAACATCAACTTGGGCAATTGAGGGGAAAAGGTTTTGGAAACCTGGAACTTGCAGTAGCGTATCAGCAAATCCGCTGGACAGACTCTCTAGTTGAGTGACCTAGAACATCCTGTTGAGTGACCTTGCAGCTAGTTACCCAAAGACTCCTCTCATTGGCACCTCAGTAACCAGCTGGTTTGGCCGCTTCCTTTGTTTGTTGCTGGTGTCTTGTATCCACTCCTGAACCCTCTTCCTCTCCACCCCCTAGAACAGGGGTGGGCAAACTTTTTGGCCCGAGGGCCACATCGGGGTTACGCAACTGTATGGAGGGCCAGGTAGGGAAGGCTGTGCCTCCCCAAACAGCCTTGCCCCTGCCCCCTCCCACTTCCCACCCCCTGACTGCCCCGCTCAGAACTCCCAACCCATCCAACCCCCCCGCTCCCTGTCCCCTGACTGCCCCACCCCCAATCCACACCCCCGCCCCCTGACAGGCCCCCCCGGGACTCCCACTCCCAACCCTCTCTGTTCCCCATCCCCTGACTGCCCCCCCAGAACGTCCACCCCATCCAAGCACCCTCTGCTCCCTGACTGCCCCCCAGGACCTCCGCTCCCTTACCCAATCTCCCCACTCCCCGCCCCCTTACCAGCAGCAGGAGCTCGCAGCCGCGCCACCCAGCCAGAGCCAGCCGCGCTCCCCACACTGCCCAGCGGGAGCGGCGGGCCAGAGCGCGGCCCGGCTGCGGGGGAGGGGGGGACAGCGGGGGAGGGGCCGGGGACTAGGCTCCCCAGCCGGGAGCTCAGGGGCCGGGCAGAACGGTCCCATGGGCTGGATGTGGCCCGCAGGTCATAGTTTGCCCACGTCTGCCCTAGAACCTCTAGAACCAGCCCCCAGGGTCTCCGCTTTTTTTGAAGCGCGATAGGAAGCTGGTGCCATTGGGGGCGCTGTTCCCGCGCCGAAAGAAAGGCGAGGTCTTGGCCTGCGCCGGGGTCCTGGAGGGAGCCGGGGGGGACGTGGGGATCCCTTCTTGCTGCCGCTGGAGCTTCAGCTGCTGCTTGATAATGAACTCCATGTCGTCCTGGGGGGGAAACGGGGGCACAGAGGTGAACATTGCCACAGGCTGGGGAGGGGACCCAGGAGTCCGGGTCACAGTCCCAGAGACTGTAGCAGCTGGGAATGGGACTCAGGGTCACTGTGCTGGGGGCTTTACCCACCAGGGATGGGACCCAGGAGTCCGGGTCACTGTTCTGGGAGCTTTACCCGCCAGGATGGGACCCAGGAGTCCGGGTCACTGTGCTGGGGGCTTTACCCAC
>NW_020688650.1:0-3935 GCF_002925995.2 Terrapene triunguis | reverse complement strand
ATGAGGGGGCGGGGCTCGCATGGCAATGAAGCGGGGACGGGATCCCGCCTGTTTATGTAACCGGCCCAGAGGGGGATTAGCCGGGCCGGGCGCAGCGGCTTCTGCTGCCGGGACGCGATGGGGCCGGGGCTGCCGTAGGAAGGAGACGCGATGGGAGCTGCCAGCAGCGAGCCCGAGCCCCCGCCGGGCCCCCTCAAGGTGCGTACCGGGGGCGGGGCCGCAGGGGGGCGCCCCCCGCCCGGGTCTCGCTGTGATGTGGGTCCATGGGCCCGTTCTACACAGCTGGTTTCTGTGCCCTGCCCCAGAGCTGGCTGCAGCCGGGCCAGGGGCTCATGCTTCTGCTGGCTCTGCAGGGCGGTGGCTTCGCAGCCGAGGTCTCCTGGGTCCGGAGCTGGAAGAGGGTCTTGGCTGGCATTGGGGTGACGGTGTCCGGGCTGGAGCGCAACTTGGCCACGAGGCGGTGCCTCCAGCAGCGGCGAGGCCCGGGCGAGAAGCTGCCCCGGCTGGGCGAGAAGGTGGTGACGGGGTGGCCAGTCCCGCAGTTCGTCTCGCTCTTCCTCCCGGAGTTCCCCATCCGGCCCCCACTGGGCCAGCCTCAGCTCAAGGTGCGATGCCCAGCGCCGAGCCGTTGGGGGGTGGCTGGGGCGGGGAACAAGCCATGACCAGGGCCCATGGGTGTGGATTGGCCTCTTGTGGCCTGCATGGTCCTTTGGGAGCCCCAGGGCCGAGCCGGAGTCAAGGAGCCCAGCAGTGCTGGCGCACGATCCCGCGTGCAGGAGTGTCGCCAAGCTCCGCTCTCCAGCTGGGACTCAGGCAGCATCTGTTCCCTGGCCTCCAGCTCTCCCTCCGGCCCTGCGACTACTCGCCTTTCCTCTCTGACAACCAGAACGCTGGAGAGAGGAACGCCCCTGGGCTGGGGTTCACCCCCCATCCTTTGGGAGCAGGGGGGCGGGAGGCTGGGATGGTTTCCCCCACGCTCTGTCCAGCCTGGCCAGGAGACACTGCCCTGGTTAGTCCCTGCTGAGTCCCGTGCTGCTCTCGCGGGGCCTGGCCCTGCTGGTGGGCGCAGTCACACCCTGGCCACACTTACTGCTTCCTTCCTTTTAGATTCTGGGCTTTGTTGCTAAAGGCTCGTTTGGGACGGTCCTGAAAGTGCTGGACTGCGGGCGGGAGAAGGTCTTTGCTGTGAAGGTGGGTGCCCGTCTGACTGCCCCCCTTGCCCAGGGCGCTGCCTCGTTCTCCTGTGCTGACTCACTGGGGCCATGGCTTCTTCTCTTGTAGGTGGTCCCCAAAGTGGAGGTGCTGCGGCGTGACACCCTGAAGCAGTGCAAGGAGGAGGTCAGCATCCAGGTAGCTGCCGCTCTCCTTGGGGGCATGGGGCGCATCGGAGGGGTAGGGGGATCCCCTAAGGGAGGGGTGGCTTGGGGAAGAGACTAGACTCTGGAAGCTGCCCCGCCCCAGGGGCCTGGCCAGCTGCCCTGAGCTCGTTCTGTCACCAACCTTCCTGGCTCAGAGTCCCAGGTAGGCCGTACTGGCCACGTCGGCTCAGTGCCCTAGGAGCACCGTCCCTTCCTTGGCACCACAGCTTCAGCATCTGGTTTGCAGATGTGCCTCTTAGCCAAGTTGCCGCCAGCCCCATTGGGGATCTGGGTGCGGCTGGCTCTCCTGAGCCCTCTCCAGAGATGCCATGAGGTCGGGGCCTGCCCCGGGTGAGGGCTGTATCCCAGGGAGGGTGAGGGCGCGTTGGCAAGAGGGACGTCCTGAGCCTTCCTGCTCCTCCCCTTCTCCTCCTCCCCGATTTCTCCCCGTGGGTGTCCCCATCCCCAGCTCAGATACTCATGAGTCCTGTTTTTCTTTGTCCCCAGAGGCAGGTCAGCCACCCATTTGTTCACTGCTTAGGGGACAGCTGGCAGGGACAGCGGCATCTCTTCATTAGTGAGTCACCATCTGCCCCCCGGCATCTCCCTAGAGTAGGGGCCCCGCCCCCCGTGTGCGTTTCCCTCTCCGTGTGCGCGTACACGGCTCTGTGCATCTGACCGACATTAAACCTCTTGTCCGCCCGCCCTCAGAGCTCCAGCAGCTGGAGTGCAGCCTGGCTCTGCCGCCCGCAATCCCCTGTGGATTAGGAGCTGCTTTGCGGCTCGCTCCCCTCCCCTATGGCCACCCATGGCTGGGTCATGTGAGCAGGATAAAGGCATTTCCCTCTTGCAGGCCTGGCTCTAGGGTGACCAGATGTCCTGATTTTATAATGACAGTCCTGATTTTTTGGTCTTTTTCTCATATAGGCTCCTATTACCCCCCCACCCCTGTCCCGATTTTTCACATTTGCTGTCTGGTCACCCTACCTGGCTACCCTACTCGGGGCTGGCACGGTTCTCTTGGCCCTCGGGCAATGAAGGGATCAGCAGCAAAGGGAAGCAGCCCCACTGCAAATATCAGCCCGGGGGCCATGCCCCCTCTATGCCCTGTCTCTCCAGCAGGCCCCTTGGAGGCAGGGTCTGTAGAGGGTCTCTGAGATGTGATCTGTGGGAAGGGAATTGCATTTGCCTGGAGTCCTGGCTCTCCCCAGCTGGACTGACTGTGTGTGCTGGGCCCCCCTAAGCTGTAATGTCTGTCTGTCTGTCCTGCTCCCTCTGCAGTGTGCACATACTGCAGCACCGGAGACCTGCACACGCTTTGGGCCTCTTCGGGGCGCTTCGCGGAAGCCACCATTCGCCTGTTCGCAGCCGAGCTGGTTCTGGCGCTGGGTAAGTGACCTGCTGAGGGGCACTTGCATAGGGACCTGTGCTGGGGCAGAGTCCCTGTGGGTTCCCTGGAGCAGTGTGGCTGATGCTGCCAGCACCATGGGCTCTGGGGAGGAGGCTCTGTGTGGGGCAGAGGGGCCAGGTGTGGGCCCCTCCCTGCCTGCCAGGAGCTGATGGTCAGACAGCTTCCCCTGTACTGGGGCAGGCCTATGGTCCTCCTCAGCATGCCTGGTGGGGCTCTGGTGACCCTCCTCCTTTCTCCCCTTCCAGGTTATCTCCATGACCTGGGCATTGTGCACCGAGACGTGAAGGTACGAGTGCCCTGGGAGAGGGGGTCTGACCTGCCCTGCCCCTCGCTGGACCGAGTCAGTGACACGCTCAGGGTGACGGGCTGCCCTGCTGCCGGCTGCGAGTCAGTGCTGGCTGTCAGGAGCAGGGGAGGGGGGGGGGGGGGGAAGTTCCTCTGTGATGGGGGAACCTCACCTCCCCCCAGGCCCCAAACTCACATCCGGTGGGGTGGGAGCTGGATTCAGCTGCTCTGCTCAGTGGAGGGAGTGGGCAGCTGCTCTTTCCCCCACTAGTTTGGGCGAGTGCTGCCCAAGGCCTGATCCAGCCCATTGTGGACCCTGGGCGGCTCTTAGAGGAGGGACTGGTCTCCTCACACAGGCAGACGTGGGGTGTGAGCCGCAGGGGGGCCTCGCGACCAGCCTGATGGGAATATGGCCCTTTCCAGGCCCGCGAGGCCAGCCGGTGTGTCCTGGACAGGTGGCCTCGCTTGGCCGAGTACACCCTGGACAAGGAGGTAATGTGAGCTCTGACCTCTCTCTCCTTTTCAGATGGAGAACATACTCCTGGATGAACGCGGTACGTGCCGCGCTGCCCCCTCCACACTAGGCTTGAGCCGCTGTTCCCTGGGTGGGGGGAATGCTGGGCTGGCAGCGTCTGGGGCGGGACGCTGGGCTGGCAGCGTCTGGGGCGGGGGGTGGGGGGGAATGCTGGGCAGGCAGCGTCTGGAGCGGGGGGTGGGGGGGAATGCTGGGCGGGCAGCGTCTGGGGTGGGGGGGGATGCTGGGCTGGCAGCGGCGGGGGTGGGGGGGGGGGGGGGAATGTTGGGCTGGCAGTCTGGGGGCAGTGGGCTGACTCCATGTGGGCAGGGCTCTTGCAGAGCAGTGATACAGTGTGTGTCTGTGC
>NW_020688649.1:0-5217 GCF_002925995.2 Terrapene triunguis | reverse complement strand
GGGGACCCGCATGAAAGCCCCCTAAGCTTATTTACCAGCTTAGGTTATCAGTAACTGCCACCACCAAATCGTTTATGAGTCATTTGGAAACTCTGTCTTCCCCCCAAAATATCTCCCTCCCAAATACTATAACCCTTCCCTGGGCAGCCTTGAGAGACTTCTCCACCAATTTCCTGGTGAGTCCAGATCCAACCCCCTTGGATCTTAAAACAAGGAAAAATCAATCAGGTTCTTAAAAAGAAGTCTTTTAATTAAAGAAAGAAAGGTAAACATCATCTCTGTAAAATCAGGATGGAAAATAACTTTACAGGGTAATCAGATTCAAAGAACCCAGAGGAACCCCCTCTAGCCTTAGGTTCAAAGTACAGCAAACAGAGGTAAACCCTCTAGCAAAAGGAACATTTACAAGTTGAGAAAACAAAGATAAAACTAACACGCCTTGCCTGGCTGTTACTTACAAGTTTGAAATATGAGAGACTTGTTCAGAAAGATTTGGAGAGCATGGATTGATGTCCGGTCCCTCTTAGTCCCAAGAGTGAACAAACCCCAAAACAAAGAGCACAAACAAATGCCTTCCCCCCTCAAGATTTGAAAGTATCTTGTCCCCTTATTGGTCCTTTGGGTCAGGTGTCAGCCAGGTTACCTGAGCTTCTTAACCCTTTACAGGTAAAAGGATTTTGGTGTCTCTGGCCAGGAGGGATTTTATAGTATTGTACACAGGAGGGTACCTTTATAGTTATGATGAGAGGCAGATAGGTGTCTTGGACAATTTCCTCTGAGAATAATATCCCATGATGCAGTGGGGGCTCTATGGAGGACTGGGGTAAATGTTACATGCCCTTGCAGGAAGCAGATCACAAGGGACTGACCAGCCAGCCAACTTACCCACCAAGTGTCCCGCACTAGTCCCTGGGCTGAGGCTTGGTGTGGGGCAGTTGATGGGTGACGTGCAAGGGAGCAGAGAGCTCTGCACAAGGAGCTCACGCACCAGCTGTCTTGGCTTTCCAAGAATGTGTAGAAATCCCTCAACGCTCTGCCCGTATTCTCATCCCCATGGCTCACCTACTCACCCCACAGTCCTTGTAAGCCAAAGGACAGAGGTGACTGAGGGAAGGAGAAACTGGCTTCAAAGGCAACCTGCAAAGGAATTAAGAGATGGTTGGATTTCTGCCCTGTTTCTGTTTTTTCATGCTGGATAAAGAAGGCCTGAAAGGCTGGGGTGAGGGTTTTGTTTAAGTAATGTAAAAATTCTGCTGCTTCGTTTTGTTTTTCTCCTCCGTTGAATTGATCCAGTGCAGGGGAAGAGCTGCTTGCCACATTTGAAATACAAAGATTGTCTGTCCTGAAGACCATATAACAATTGGAGAACCAGTGTGACATCACCAGAGTTCTGAGTTCACAGCCCTTCAGGTGGTTGAGCTCTTTGCAAGTTTCACCTTTCCTCTGAATTTCCTGGAACGTTAATGATTGTTTGATAACAAAGGATTATGACCCTTATGTTACCAATAAGTTTTCTCAAGCTAGCTTCACCTTAATACACACAGGATAAAACACTACAGTGACATAGCTTCAGTGCTGCAGCTATACTGCTGTAGCGCTTCAGTGTAGACTGGAGGAATTCTCCTGTCTCTGCACTAAACCACCTCCCCGAGAGGTGATGGCGAGGCTGACGGAAAATTTACTAGTGTCTACATGGGGTTTAAGGTCAGCTTAGTTACATCTCCCAGGGATGTGGATTTTTCACACCCTCAAGCAAAGTAGCTGGGTTGATCTAATTTTCTAGTGTAGACCAGCACAGTTGCACCAAAGACATGATTTTAAACTGATTTAGTTAAACGGGTGCAACTCTGTGTGTGGACACTTCAATTGATTTAAACCAGGCTTAGATCAGTTACAAGAACAAGCTAACCAGTTTTAAACTGATATAAAGTGTCCACACAGGGGTTTGCCTTGGTTTAACTCAGTTTGTAAATTCAACCAGGACATGTATTTGTGTGTGTACACAAGCCCAAAGTCTTTATTCCAGGGTACATTTTTCAGGTTTGGCATTCTGACATAGGCTAGTGAATGGCGAAGGGCTGGGAATGGGGGAGGGGAGACCTCTGAGATAAGCCAGAGGCAGCGGGGAGGGGTTCTCTTTGGGGAAAACTCAGATGGGACCATTAATGTTCTTTCACACAAGGCCCTAGAATCAACCATTAAGAAAAGAGTCGGGAGCCCAGCTACAAACCCAAATCTCATAACTTAAATGATCAGGGGTCGAGCTCCTTGTTCGCTTCAAGCAATATCTGAACGTCCCAGGCATTAAGACAAAGGAAATAACGAAGAGCCACTCTTTCCCCTCAACATATAGTGAAACAAGATGCAAACGTGACTCTGTCTGTGCTGCTCCCAAAGATCTCAGTGGGACCTGGATTTCCACACTAACCACAAGCTGAGGAACTGTATTTCCATCAGCTGTTTTAAATGTACAAACAAACTACACTGGACAAAATGCTAGTCTGTCCTTGTTACATACCATTCAGGAGCACCCACTGCGGCCATAGAAATGGCTGAGACAGAATAATTTTATATGAACAGATAAATCAATCTGCATTTTCACCTACTGTAGCTATTTACTGGGTGCTCATCAGTGCTCTCTTGGTTTTCCTGCAGTTAACATTTTTAAACACTGAAATGAATCACTCTATAAAATAGCCATCTTCTCCCCAAAGCTGAGCTGCAGAGAATGGCAAATCTTTGCAATCCATAGCACTCTCCCCATGCCCCATACCCAGGAGCAAACCCCGGAAGGAATCATTACCTCTTTGTTCCCTAGATCTCAGCTTTGCTTCCTCTCTGTTGCTGTATCTGGAGGTCTCCCAGCAGTGAGTGTGTGGAGTGTGATTCTCTACTCTGGGGCTTGTGGTTTAGTTCAAGTTAGTTACATAAACTGTTCTGCTCGCATGCGAGCTGCTGGGAGTGTCAAATTACTGGTGTCATGCAATTCACCCCAGGTCACTGGAGAAGAAGTCGCCTGTAAAGAGTCAGCCAAGCCCAGTGGCATGTGCCTTCTGCTTTGGGGAAAGCAGATCAGGACCCTGAAGTCTCTCTGGAGTGACACCAGTACCGCTGGGACTCCACCACCTATTCATTAACAAAATGTCCCTGTAGATTTGGCCAAACTCCCTTGGCCTAGCCTTTGGGTGACCTCAGCACCAGCCTGACATTTACCAGCACACTGCCAGTTTAACACGTGTTCGCCAACAGCGCAGAGCAGCAACTGCTATTGCCTCTATACTCAAACCTCCTAGAGCGATTGCCGTCAGGGTTCATGTCTAGTCCACAAAGCAGGCACAGCTGTAAGCCGCCGGGGGCCTATTCACTTCCAAATGTGGGTTGGAGGGCAGCCACACATCCCCCCTCAAGGAGATGACAGGGTCCTGAAGGGGACACACAAGCCTCTGCACTGAGGTGGGAACAGGAGGGGTTGTCCACCCCCTGATGGACCTTACTTCCCACTCTGGGTGCTGCTCGTGGTACACCTGAAGCCATGATACCTCTGGGTGTGGTTGTATCACATCTCGTTAGCTGAGCAGGGTTGGTCTGTTTGGGACTTAGCTGGGAGGTTAGGGTGACCAGATGACAAAACTGAAATATCGGGATGCGGGGGGGGGCCGGCGGAGAAAAAAAAAAAAAAAGCTGCCGGGGTGC
Source organism: Terrapene triunguis (assembly GCF_002925995.2). Taxonomy (NCBI): domain Eukaryota; kingdom Metazoa; phylum Chordata; order Testudines; family Emydidae; genus Terrapene; species Terrapene triunguis. The sequence goes on along the minus strand of NW_020688649.1, from coordinate 1,524 downwards.
GGGCCCCCCCCCCCACCAGCTCACCTCGTCTCCACCTCCCCCCGTAGGGGAAGGTGGCCAGCTGGTGCAATCCCGCGGACGGCCCCGGAGTGGGGGCAGCAGGCCCCAGCCCCCCCATCCCGCTCAGGTCCCGCAGGGGAACGAACGGGGCTGCCGCTGCCTCCACCCCGGGGCGGGGTTTCCCTACAGCCCGCCCTGCAGGGTGGCGCAATCCCATCATCCCGAGTGTGCCCGGGCCCGGCCTGCGCCCAGCTGCCCTGCAGAGCACCGCGGGCAGCGGCCCCGGAGTGGGGGCAGCAGGACCCAGCCCCCCTGTCCTGCTCGGGTCCCGCAGGGGAATGAACGGGGCTGCCGCTGCCTCCGCCCCAGGGCGGGGTTTCCCTACAGCCTGCCCTGCGGGGCGGCACACACGTGAAGCCCCGTCGGAGTCCCCGCGCGGGCAGCTGCTGCCCCCCCATGGGCACGTACAGGGAGCCGGTTCCCCAGGCTGGACCCGGGGCTGCGCCTCCACGTATCGCCCCGCCCTCCTGACGCTGCGCTCGACCCGGTCCCTCCTGCAGCTCCCGGCCCAGCCGCTCCCGGGCTCCGTCGCCCCAGCCCCGCAGCAGGGGCTGCTCCGCTCCGCCCCGCCTGGGACGCTCACCCCCGCAGCCCCTCTCCCCCCCACACGTGTCTCCGGCCCACGCCCCTGCGCCGCCCACCCGGGCCCTGCCTGCTCCGCGCTGCCCCCGGACCCATTGCGCTGCCCCGCGGGTTGCAGGGCTGGAGCAGCCTCCGTGCTGTGTTCCCGGCCCCAGCCATGGCCCATGTGCAACTTAGGGCTGCCCAGGCTGCTGCTCACGGAGGGGCGTCTCCTCCCCAGGCCCGGCTCGGGATCCAATGGGGCAGTGAAGGGGTGGGGCTGGGGGAGGGGATTTGGGGAGGGATCCAATGGGGGAAGGAGGGGGCGGAGTCGGGGGGGCGAGAGCCCCTCCAAGCTCCGCCTGTGCGCCGGAGCGGAGGGCAAAATTGCTTGTTTGTCCAGTGTCCCGACCGACGCGGGACAAACAAGCAAATATCGGGACAGTCGCGATAAAATCGGGACGTCTGGTCACCCTATGGGAGGTGTACAAGGAACACACCAGCTCACCAGGCTATGCTGCAGAATTGTTGGTGGTGATTCCAGGGCCGGCTCTGGCTTTTTTGCCACCCCAGGCAAAAAAGCCTCCCTCCGCCCCCCGCCCCCCGGTGGGGAGCGCGGCAGGGGAGGGCGCCGAGCCCGGCCGCGGCCCAGCTCTCCCCGACCGGCCGGAGCACCACGAGGAGGGCGGAGAGCCCGGCTGGGGCCCCGCTCTCCCCGACCGGCCGGAGCGCCGGGAGGAGGGCGGAGAGCCCGCCGCGGCTCTGCTCTCCCCGGCGGTCGGAGCGCCGGGGGGAGGGCGGCGAGCCCGGCCGGGGCCCCGATCTCCCCGACCGGCCGGAGCGCCGGGAGGAGGGCGGAGAGCCCAGCCGGGGCCCCGCTCTCCCCGACCGGCCGGAGCGCCG
>NW_020688648.1:0-2822 GCF_002925995.2 Terrapene triunguis | reverse complement strand
ATTCACTTATATTTTTATAAAACCATATAGACTGCACAACGTCACACTGGGTATCTCCAAATCTTTCTGGAGAGGATGGGCAAGAATATCCATGTGATCATCACTGATGGCATAAATACAGGTGATATTGTGAATTATAGTAATTATGCAAGGCTTCACCAGACTACTAGCTCTCTTGTAGTGTAGTGACAGCCAGTGAGAAAAAATAATTAATGCTAAGAAGATGCTGGAGAAGCAACAGGAATAGCCAAGAGGATGACTGACTTCAGTGGGAGCTATTAGGTGCTCAGCACATTTAAAAATCAAGTCACTTGTTTAAGTGCGTAAATGAGGATTTAGTAGCCTAACTTTATACGCCAGATTTTGAAAATCTTGGCCTTCATCTCCGGAGTGCTTTAACTCCCCATCTATAAATGGGAGCAACAATCACACATCCTCTCTCTCACCGTTTGTCTGTCTTGTCTGTTTATACTTTGGTACATGTACTGTCTTATGTGCATGTAAACTTCCAGCACAATGAGGTCTTGATCTTGGTAGGACCTCTGAGTACTAGTGTAGTACACATAAAGGATAGGCGGAAAAGAGAAAGACAGGACAAGGGTCACTTGCACAGGCTCACATGGTGTGCACAACTTGATGTTTTGAATCATTTAAGTATTTCTGAGCCTGATTTACAGTTTAAAGGGTCCTTAGTATAAATGAGAGGGACCCTTGGTTTAAATGAGAAACAGGGCCTTTTGTCTGTCATTTTTAGATATTTTTAAATTTTAGGTTTTTTAAAGAAAACATACCACCATGCTCCTTTAATATTAACCTCCCCCATCCGCCACTCTCCTGTTTCAGAAAAGTGACTTGGGTTCATTTCTATTATATTTCTCTTATTATTATTTATTTACTTCAGGCTGCACAAATGTAACTGAGGGCGATATTTAGCCTCACTGTGACTTAAATGTACCTTGTTATCAACATTTAAAAACAATAAAGGAAGTTTTTGTGTAAATCTCTATCATGTAACAGAGCAGACAAGACCATAACAGCAAATGTTTCCTCAGGACCAGCATGTAAATACTTAGTAGTAGGCTTTTAAAAGTGTGCAATATTTAATAGGCAGCCTGCAGTAGCGCCAAAGAAATTGTTGCAGTCCATAATGTCAAGTCCTACTTATAGGCACTTTACTCTATAGATTTTTAAGCTGACTGAACTGCTACAGTGCATTAGTCTATCAGGTACTACATATGCATGGTAAATCTGAGTGCTCAAAATTGTGAACATTGTGCTGAACTTACTGAGCATGCAGAATGGGATTTAGTGAACCTCCAAAGAAAGCAGTGTTTGAGTTATTCAAATTAGCTGCAAACTGCTTGAATTATCACCTAAGAATTTTTTGTTTCCATGATGGGTACATACCTTTATGAGACTTGGCTCTCATTGAAGATCTAACAGGAGTCCTAGAAGTTTTACGCTGATATAACCAATACTTTGAGCAAGTTTACTAGTAGGAAAATTCCCTAAAACAGAGTGAACAATGCAGAATCTCTCCAGACAGCTAATACCAGAATCATAATTACAATTACTTAAACTGGAAACTTATTTATGCTCATCCACTCTCAAACAGGATTGTACCAAGTAATGCCGGTGTCCAGTGTAAAGAAGCCTAATTTCATATAGTAAATATACTAAAGTACTCAAAGTTCTCTTCTGCAAGCAATTTTCAAACAATCTGCAGGTGGAAATATGTTGGCAGAAAATATTCACTGAATAAGTCTGAACATCACATTTATAGAAACTGAGCTGTTCAGACAATTGTCAACAGAAAAAAAGTGTAAATTCAATATCTAAAGTATATGCTGTGAACAGTCTGTTTTAGTCTTCATTTTAATTTTCCACAAAAACAAGTCAATATTGCTATGTGTGCTGCTCCTAAAAAATTCCCTATGACATCATTTAGGAGAAAGGATTGTTTAATGTTGTATATTGTACCACAAGCATAGAGCATGTTCCTGAAACTTTTACACTGAAAAAGATGTTAACAGAAAAACTAATAGAAAGAAGCCATTCAGCATTGTTATTTTGTGTCTGCTACGCAGTATACTCAGAAGTGTTGCAGAAGCAAAATACCCAAAGCTGAATGGCTTGCCTGCTCTTAGTTTTCAATATATTTCTCAAGGGAGTCATGGTGTTAAGGTAAATATTGAAAGATGCCTGTTGCTAATGTAAGCTACCAATTTATTGCACTGATCAATGTGGCTGAAGTTAGAAAGATGACTTGATAACCCTTTCATTCCTGTCACAGGGTTTCAGCTACCTGGTGTACCTCACTGCTTAGCCTATTTCCATGATCCCTCAGTCACAAACACACACAGGTGGTTTCCTTTTTCACCTTTTTTCCACAGTTCTCCAGCGAATGGAATATGACACAGGCATATTGTAGCAGGAGCTTTCCACACAGCTTCTGTCCTCTGCACAGCTCACCCTCTAAGCGTCTAGAATCATAGAATATCAGGGTTGGAAGGGACCTCAGGAGATCATCTAGTCCAACCCCTGCTCAAAGCAGGACCAATCCACAGACAGATTTTTACCCCTAAATGACCCCCTCAAGGACTGAGCTCACAATCCTGGGTTTAGCAGGCTAATGCTCAAACCACTGAGCTATATCTCTCCCATTCTCTCGCTCTTTCTTGAGTTTTGTGGCCTAGCAGACTCAATTCCTGAATCTATGGCTGCAGGCACTGTACTTCATATCTAGTTCATGTCTTAGTGTCTCACTTTTCCCGGTATCCTTAAAGAATTGCAGAAGACTTTTTTTTTTTTTTTTTTTTTTT
>NW_020688647.1:0-2506 GCF_002925995.2 Terrapene triunguis | reverse complement strand
GGGGGGGGGGGGGGGGGGGGGGAGCTGAAAAATAAACATCAATAATATTGTTCAAAATTATTTTTAATAAATGAATTCTGCCAACCCGACTCATAACTTGTAACCCAGGGGTAGGGACATACACGGGGGATGAGGGACCCTATGTTCCTAACCTCTTGTTTCTGGTTTACACTGGGTGGCCAAGGCCCAGATCCACAAAAAGACTAAGGCATTGCAATGTGTCGCAACACCTAATTTTAAGACACCAAGACAGCCAGTGGAATCCACAAATCCTGATTTAGGCACCCAGGCTCCCTATACAATGAATGGGAAGAGATAGGCACCTAAGAATGGGATCCACAGAAGCCATCATGCTAGGCAGGGAGATGCTTAAATTAGCCAAAGCCAGATGCCAATGAGAGGGATGTGTCTTAAGCGTGCACCTCTCAGGGAGTTCAGCTCCTAAATCTGGGCTGGAGGTAGGCACCTAGCTCTGTTTGGGATTTTCAGCTGTGAATCCTCTCCTGGAGTTAGGTACCTATGCCATTTTTTGCAAGACATGCCTGGGGAGACGAAGCAATGCCTTATAGCTTTTAGCCCACTTGTTAGGACACTCACCTGGTACGTTAGCGACCTGGGTTTAATTTCACCCTCTACTCAATGTGGAGAGGGAATTTGAACCAGGGCATCTCACATCCCAGGTGAGCACCCTAACAATTGAGCTAAAGGTTATAATGGAGTTCCTCCTGCTGCCCCCTGTGTGGAGTTGGGCTACCTCAGAGCACTCCTACTGGATCAGGCCCTGCAGGTGAGATAGGCTAAGAATTGCCATTATGAATGACAATGAATAGTCATTGGGTCGGGGACAAGAGCATGAGGATAACTCTAAAGCCTAGAGTTTCGCGTGTTCACCTAGGACGTTGAAGAGCTAAGTTCATGTCTCTGTTTATTATTTATACATAGTGGAGCAGTTTCAACATCAAAGACTGAGAGAGAGCCCTACATCTGACTATCCCGTAATCCAATGATTAGGGCGCTCTTTTGTAGTGTAGAAGACCCAACTTCACAGATCCCCACATGAGATAGAGGGGGGAACTGTTGGGTTTTCTATAGCACATTTCAGCCAACACACTCGGGTTGGGTCAAACCTTTATTTGAACCAAAAGCATTTCTTGAGGTTAACAGCCACTGTTAAAGCAGTAGATAGTGACAGATAGGCAGAAAAAGGTTAGGACCAGTTAACTTCTCCTGTGGCATTGGCAGGTCATGATGAATTTCTCCAATAATGTTCCAATTACCCCCTTACACAGTAGAATATTTATACATATTCAATAAATTTCTTCCAATTAGCAAAAAGCATCACACAACTTCCAATTAATATAAAACACACACAATATTAGCCTTTCCATGGATTAACTGTTATTAATTATACCTAACCTATATAAGGTGACCGCTTCATCTATTGGCTACTTTTAGCTCAAAGTTGTTTTTCTCTACTATACTTTCCTTTTTGCCTCAGCTTCCCTGTTTTTGTCCTTAACTGTACTTTCTTGTTTATCTTAACTCCTCTGGCCTTGTGGTCACCAGTATGGGTGGGACGCTTCTTACAAACACATAGTTATCAGTTATTTAGCAAGCAATGCACACAAATTTTAGCTTGGGTACATTTTGCGGTTTTAACAGAAATTTAGACATTTTCCGTCATGGAAAGTTTAAAAGGGAGGTCTCCTTTCCCCTCTACCCCACATGACATTTTTGTGAATCTCATCCTCCTTTCCTTTAGTCAAAATGACTGAAATCAAAGCAAAATTTGTCGAGTTTGATTGACATGAAAAATTTAACTTCAACATTACCAAAATATTTTGATTTTTTTTTTAGTTTGCTCAAAACTATTTGGCAAACTTGACACTCATGGCAGAACAGTTTTGGGTCAACCAAAACTGCATTTTTTGGTGAATAAGCTATTCAAAAAAAATCACTCATCTCTATTTGTGAGAGGTCAGACTGTTGATTCTGTAGTATTTTGTCTCATAAAAATGGCCATACTGGGTCAGACCAATGGTCCATCTAGCCCAGTGTCCTGTCTTCCGACAGTGGCTGATGCCAGCTGCTTCAGAAGGAATGAACACGACAGGGCAATTTTTGAGTGATCCATCCCCTGTTGTCCAGTCCCATTATCTGGCAGTCAGAGGCTTAGATCATCTGTAAGCATCAGCCATAGGCGGTAATGACAGATAATAAGTGTCCAAGCTGGGTTTACAGAATGGAGATAAGGAAGAACTGAGCTCTGTGTTCTTTTCCTAACTGCTCCCTTGACTGTGTGAACTAAAAGGTTTAAGCTCTACATGTTACATCAGGGAGGCCTATTAGTTTGGGCTTCTGGGTAAAGGTGGGCAAAATTTTAATGACAAATAATTTATTAGTCAAAAAACGCAGTTTCAGGGCAACCAAAACTATTCACCAAATTTGATCTGAATTCATGAATAGTTTTGGTTGCCCTGAAACTGCGTTTTTTGACTAATAAATT
>NW_020688646.1:0-3330 GCF_002925995.2 Terrapene triunguis | reverse complement strand
GAAAAGCTGCTTCTGTAATGAGCCAGCCACTCCCAGTCCCTATTCAAACCCAGATTAATGGTGTTAAATTTGCAAATGAATTTTAGTTCTGCCGTTTCTCTTTGAAGTCTGTTTCTGAAGTTTTGTTGTTCAATGATAGTGACTTTTAAATCTGTAATAGAATGACCAGGGAGATTGAAGTGTTCACTTACTGGCTTTTGTATGTTACCATTCCTGATGTCCGATTGGTGTCCATTTATTCTTTTGCGGAGGGACTACATCCACCCTGATTGAATTGGCCCTGTCAACACTGGTTCTCCACTTGCGAAGTAACTCCCTGCTCTCCATGTGTCAGTATATAATGCCTGCATCTGTAACTTTCACTCTATGCATCTGAAGAAGTGAGGTTTTTACCCACGAAAGCTTATGCCCAAATAAATCTTAGTCTTTAAGGTGCCACCAGACTCCTTGTTGTTTTTGTAGATACAGACTAACACGGCTACCCCCTGATACTTGACACCATGCAAGGCACTAAATTTAGCCGTATGGAGTGGAAATCAATCAACCTCAACAAAAAACTTGCACAGATACAGACAGACATCATCTCCATCTCCAAATGCAAACAGATGGACATCATACCAAATGGACTGAAGGTAAAAAATCCATTGCAATCAACATACTACACTGACTATGGTGAGAGACTGTGCCACACACTCTCAAAGAAACTGAGGAACCACCTGATCAGCATCCTGTACAGCAGACAGGAGAAGATCAAGAATGAGCTCTCAGAACTGGAGACTCTCATACAATACCAACCTTCCACACAAACTTCCACGTGGCTGGACTTTAAAAAAATGAGACAAGCCATTTAGAATGCACACTTCACTTCTCTACAGAGGAAAAAGGACAGTAAGCTATCTAAACTCCTACCTGCCACAGGGGGCTACAACAGTGGTACCCTCAACTCATCTAACAACATTGTCAATCTTTCCAACCACACACTTAGCCCAGCAGAAGAGTCTGTCCTATCTCGGGGACTCTCTTTCTGTCCCACCATCCCCACGAACACGATACAGTTCTGCGGTGATCTGGAAGCCTACTTTCATCGTCTCCGACTCAAGGAATATTTTCAACGCACCACTGAACAGTGCACTGACCCACAGGAACCCTCCTACCAACACTACAAGAAGAAGAACTCTGCGTGGACTCCTCCTGACGGTCGAAATGACAGACTGGACCTCTACATAGAGTGCTTCCGCAGACGTGCACAGGCTGAAATTGTGGACAAACAACATCACTTGTCCCATAACATCAGCCATACAGAACGCAATGCCATCCACAGCCTCAGAAATAACTCTGACATTATCATCAAAGGGGCTGACAAAGGAGGTGCTGTAGTCATAATGAACAGGTCGGATTATGAACAGGAGGCTGCCAGGCAACTCTCAAAGACCACATTCTACAGGCCACTATCCTCTGATCCCACTGAGGAATACCAAAAGAAACTACACCATCTGCTCAAGAAATTCCCAGCTACAGTACGGGAACAAATCTACATGGACACACCCCCAGAACCCCGACTAGGGGTATTCTATCTGCTACCCAAGATCCATAAACCCAGAAACCCTGGACGCCCCATCATCTCAGGCATTGGCACTCTTACAGCAGGATTATCTGGCTATTTGGACTCTCTCCTCACACCCTACGCTACCAGCACTCCCAGCTATCTTCGAGACACCACCGACTTCCTGAGGAAACTACAATGCATTGGTGTTCTTCCTGAAAACACCATCCTGGCCACCATGGATGTAGAAGCATTTTATACCAATATTCCACATGAGGATGGACTACAAGCTGTCAGGAACAGTATCCCTGATGAGGCCACAGCACATCTGGTGGCTGAGCTTTGTGACTTTGTCCTCACCCACAACCACTTCAGATTTGGGGACAACTTATACCTTCAAGTCAGTGGCACTGCTATGGGTACCCGCATGGCCCCACAGTATGCCAACGTTTTTATGGCTGACTTAGAACAACACTTCCTCAGCTCTCGTCCCCTAGTGCCCCTCCTCTACTTGCGCTACATTGATGACATCTTAATCATAGAATAACAGGATTGGAAGGGACCTCAGGAGGTCATCTAGTCCAACCCCCTGCTCAAAGCAGGGCCAATCCCCAGACAGATTTTTACCCCAGTTCCCTAAGTGGCCCCCTCAAGGATTGAACTCACAACGCTGGGTTTAGCAGGCCAATGCTCACACCACTGAGCTATCCCTCTTCATCATATGGACCCACGGAAAGGAGGCCCTTGAAGAATTCCACCTGGACGTCAACAATTTCCACCCCACCATCAACCTCAGCCTGGACCAGTCCACACAAGAGATCCACTTCCTGGACACTACAGTGCAAATAAGTGATGGTCACATAAACACCACCCTATACCGGAAACCTACTGACGGCTATACGTACCTACATGCCTCCAGCTTTCATCCAAGACACATCACACGATCCATTGTCTACAGCCAAGCCCTAAGATACAACCGAATTTGCTCCAACCCCTCAGACAGAGACAAACACCTACAGGATCTTTATCAAGCATTCATAAAACTACAATACCCACCTGGGAAAGTGAGGAAACAGATTGACAGAGCAAGACGGGTACCCAGAAATCACCTACTACAGGACAGGCCCAACAAAGACAATAACAGAACACCACTGGCCATCACATACAGCCCCCAGCTAAAACCTCTCCAGCGCATTATCCACGATCTACAACCTATCCTGGAAAATGATCCCTCACTCTCACAGACCTTGGGAGGCAGGCCAGTCCTCGCTTACAGACAACCCCCCCAACCTGAAGCAAATACTCACCAGCAACTACACACCACACCACAGAAACACCAACCCAGGAACCAATCCCTGTAGCAAACCTCGTTGCCTACTCTGTCCCCATATCTACTCTGGCGACACCATCAGAGGACCCAACCACATCAGCCACGCCATCAAGGGCTCATTCACCTGCACATCTACTAATGTGATATATGCCATCATGTGCCAGCAATGCCCCTATGCCATGTACATTGGCCAAACCGGACAGTCCCTGCGCAAAAGAATAAATGGACACAAATCGAACATCAGGAATGGTAACATACAAAAGCCAGTAAGTGAACACTTCAGTCTCCCTGGTCATTCTATTACAGATTTAAAAGTCACTATCATTGAACAACAAAACTTCAGAAACAGACTTCAAAGAGAAACGGCAGAACTAAAATTCATTTGCAAATTTAACACCATTAATCTGGGCTTGAATAGGGACTGGGAGTGGCTGGCTCATTACAGAAGCAGCTTTTC
>NW_020688645.1:0-8458 GCF_002925995.2 Terrapene triunguis | reverse complement strand
TGGTGACAGTGTGTGTGGCAGCGAGTTTAGGCATGGCGAGGAACATGAACCACCCCCATGGTGATCTGTTATACAACTTGGCACCTTTTCCCAGCTCCTGAAAAATGTCTGATCAGCCAGACCGAGAGGGAAACAGGTAATGTCACCATCTCCATTTCTACATCTTCAGAAACTCTTGAGATACAAGAGTAAGGATGCTGTTATTACTCCCTCCCAGGTAGGCCATTTTCCTTCCCCACATTATTCTTCCTTTCTTTTTTTGCCTTCTGTGAAACAACTGTGCAACTTAATCAGCCAGGACAAACTTACCCTGGCAAGGCTCTGCTGCGATCAGAGAGGCAAGCTAAAAACCAATGCACGTTCCTAATTTGGAAAGAGGTTGCCTGATTCTGGAACAGCTAAGAAGGTCCCATGCCATGCATGTGATTTTCTGGCCACTGAACAGGATGCATCAAGGACAGAAGTTACATTTTCCTATTTCTTGGTGTTCTTTTCCTCTGCTTGTTTTTGTCTTGTCATAATAACAAACAGTATTAGGCTAACAACAGAATCTATGAGCTATCACTTATCCTTGTTGTAGGGGAGAAAGGTTAAGTTGTATTTTGTACCATAAGAGTATCAAATTTGGCTTTTGTACTCTTAAGAGTCTCTATTGCTATACCAAACTAAATAAGGGAGGTGATTAAAATGACTCTTTTTAAGTATTTTGTTTTGACTGTCTTTCCCTGGTCTCTAATAGAGGTGTAAAAGATTTGTTTGTTGTCGATTAATAAACAAGCCCCTGGTAACAAAACCTCAAGTGCAAGCTACTGTTAGAGTTTTAAAAAAATTAACTTTTAGTGCCACAACTTCTTTCTACAAACCCTCCCACAGATCCCGATTTCCCACAAACACAGAACTTTGTGTGATTAGAGGGAATGCTCCTTGAATTAGATAAATGAGTTAGTGGAGACTTGCATCAAGCACCGTTGACAGGTACCTGTCAAGGAGGCTATTGCTAGTAGCTTAGATGCAGTGGTGCTGGAACAATTTTTATAGTGGGAGTTCTGCTAATGGAAGCCATGGAAACTATGTATTTGGTAAAAAGAACGAGTACTTGTGGCACCTTAGAGGCTAACAAATTTATTTGAGCATAAGCTTTCGTGGGCTAAAACCCACTTCATCGGATGCATGCAGTGGAAAATACAGTAGGAAGGTGGGTGTGTGTGTATACGTACACACACACACACACACACACACACACACAGAGGATGTGAAAAAATGGGTGTTGCCATACTAACTATAACGAGAGTAATCAGTTAAGGTGGGCTATTATCAGCAGGAGGAAAAAACAACCAACCAACAACAAAAAACCACACTTTTGTAGTTAGTGATAATCAGAATGTTAGTCTCTAAGGTGCCACAAGTACTCCTCGTTCTTTTTGCTGATACAGACTAACATGGCTACCACTCTGAAACCTACGTATTTGGTGTTTGTTAGTACTACTTCAAGCCGGGGGGGGGGGGGGGGGGGGACAGAGCGAGAGAGAAAGGGGTTGCTTAGATAGGCCAATTACATTTGTTAAAATCTTCTAGTTTGCAAGAGCAAGAAAGCAGGACCTGTATGGTCAAAGTGGCAGATATCAGTTTACATACATCTTGCAGTCATCAATTAGAGACAACAATTTTGTCTCTCAGTTGTTAATGAGCCACTTTACAAATATATGAAAACACATAAAATGGTCATGTTCATGAACGTATACTTGGTTACTGAACTTGGAATATATTAAAATGTCATAACTTCTTACTGTGCATATTTCATATAGTCAACTCATTATGCCATTGGCTACAGAAGAAATGCAGTGCATCAACTATTGAACCTGAAACAGCTTTTTGAAGCAATTCCTGTCATGAGAAGCTCCTGTCGGGGGGGTGGGGGGGGGGGGGAAGGGGGGATAATAAAAAAAACCACACACACACACACACACACACACACCACACCACTAAGCAGCATCTCTGAGACTTTAAAAAGCCACAAGTGGGGGGCTCCTGAGATCAGATCCAACTGTTAGGGAAGTCTGTGGGACTTTTGCTATGGAGCACAGTGGAAGCAGATCTTTGGAATTCAACAGCCCACATCGGAGTCATGTTATAGGTTATCATTGGCCCATAAGAACTACAGAAGTTACAAGAAGTCCTCTCTCCTTGCTGCAAAAGTTTAGAGATCCTGATGTGCTTGTGGCAACACCGTATTATTGCCTAGGCCTAGGGCGGCAAATTTGCAGGGGCAGAAGCTCCCCTCGGCGCCCCGCCCCCCTGCTCCAGCTCACCTCCGCCTCCTCTGCAAGCGCGCTGCTGCGTCCTGTTTCTCTCCCCTCCCAGCTGTTTCGTGGGGCAGGGAAGGAGGAGGGGGAACGCCGCGCGCTGGGGGAAGAGGCGGGGCCGGGAGCGGGGATTTGGGGAAGGGATCCAATAGGGGAAGGGAGGGGGCGGAGACTTTGGAGAGGGGGTTGGAATGGGGGCAGGGAAAAGGGCGGGGTCGGGGCAGAGCCAGGGCGGCAATTATTTCCCGGCCTAGGGGCGGCAAAATTATTAATCCGCCACTGGCTGGTGGAAATAGTTGGTGAAGAGGGGCATTAACTGAAGTCAGAGGATCAAACTTCTGATCTCTCTGACTCTGGGTTTCCACCTCTGTATCTTGATTGAAGTCGATGCAGTTACTACATCATTTACACTTATTTGTACTCCTGTAATGGCTCGAGACTCCAGCTTCATTGTGCTAGCCACCGTATAAATAAAGGTTTCAGAGTGGTAGCTGTGTTAGTCTGTATCAGCAAAAACAATGAGTACTTGTGGCACCTTAGAGACTAACTAATTTACTTCGACATAAGCTTTCGTGGGCTAGAACCCACTTCATGGGATGCATGGAGTGGAAAAGACAGTAGGAAGATTACACACACACACACACACACACACACACACACACACACACAGTTCATGAAAAGATGGGGGTTGCCTTACCAATTCTAACGAGACAATCAATTAAAGTGGGCTATTATCAACAGAAGGAAAAGTCATGTTTGTAGTGGTAAAGAGCCTCTGCCCAAACAGTTTGCAATCCAAGTATGAGACAACAGGTGGATACAGACAAATTGGTGAGCACAAGGAAACAATATTGGGCAGCATGATAGGCAGTGGCCAAACATATGAAGTGCCTAACCAATGCTGAGTGTTTTGTAGGCATCATAGAAGAGACAAGTTTTAAGGAAGTGTAAGTCTCACCAAGAATGGAGAAAGATGTAAAAACTCCCAATTACCCATTTAATATGCCTGGTTAGGTCCTAGGCTCTGTCTGGTCTTAAACAGCTCTTTTGCTGCCATTAGCAGGCAAAACGCAATACAGTAATTAGTTGCTGTCAATATTTACACTCAAAGGGACAAAGTCAGCCCTGCTGTCAGTGAGTGCATCTTCACTGGAGCAGCATCTGACTATGCCAGGACTGAACTTGTCCTAAAAGAACAAGTTATCCCTGACAAAACCATGTTGCATAACCTTAAGTCATCTAGATTTAGCCTTCCTAATCACTGGGTACTTACCAGGACTGGAGGTGATTTCAGGAAGGAGCTCATTTCGAAAGGCAGCTTTCTATACTGCTGGAAGCTAATTTGTGGGTATGCAAGCTGTTCTTCAGCACACCACAGTGGTAGCATATAGAGTAAAAAGAACAGGAGTACTTGTGGCACCTTAGAGACTAACAAATTTATTAGAGCATAGAGTGGCATTGTACTCCTGGTGGAATTCTGCCTTCCCAGCTTCACGATAGTTCAATGCAACCAATGGGGGGTGGGGGGGAGAGAAGAGAGAGAGAAAGGACCAGACAAGATAGGAATTACAGTGTGTGTAAAAAGCCTGAAGACCCCACTTGGATCTTGCAAACCTATTCTCTACTCATTGCCTTGCAAGGAGTGAGTGAGCACAAGGGCTCTCTGCAAAAATCTGTGAAACAAATAAAATATATATATCTTTACAATCCCTACAGATGACTAGCCTTATGCAAGAGACTGGTATCTCTGGAAAGCCTCAGAGGAGCCTATAGTTTTTTGCTGTGTAGACATACCAAGACAAAAAGACAAAACAAACACCTTACGGCAGTGGGTCTCAGCCCAGGTCAACTGATTTGGGCTCAAGTTATGGGGCTAAAAACAACAGTGTAGACTTTCCTGCTCAGGCTGGAGCCTGGCCTCCAAGACCCTCCTCCCCTTGCTGGGTCTCAGAAATTGGGTCCAGCCCAAGCCTGAATGTCTTCATTGCTATGTAGTTGACCTGGGTGCTGAGACTACACATCTACACTGCACACTTCTTTTGGCAGCATGTAGAGTATACATGCTGGTAGCTCCCCTAGCATGGGTTTAAGGAGCAGTATAGATAGTGAGGCAACTGTTAGGTGAGTGGTACAGGTCTACACCCTTTAGGTGTGTATGTACTCTAGAGTATGGACCCTACATGGCTCTCTACTCACCCAAGCCATACCTTCCTGTCTATGACTGCTGTGCAGCGTCCTGCTGCCTCTCAGCTGCTGGAGCTCTTCCAAGCCAGGGGGAAAGACTTCAGCAGTGGGGAAAGACTCTGGTGGGGGGCGGGGGCGCTGTTTAAGACTTTCCCTGCTGCCTCCCCTGTGTCAGAGCCTTTCACTAAGATGTAGCTACACACTGCGGCATGGACACTGCTTGCTTTTCTCTGTGGCATGTAGTTACACATACCCAACACACTGCCAAAAGTCATCGGACATGTAGACAGCCAAAGACTTAGTACTGTGGGTTTTGTTTTGCTTTTTTTTTTTTGGCTGTCTAGATGTACCCTGAGAGAATATTGCTACTTAAAAATTGTGAAGTGAATATCTACAGTTATTACATCATCTCTCTGGGAACCACCTGTAGAATCTCAAAAGACTGTTTGTGCCAACTCCATGACATTATCAAATTATTTGTTGCCTCTTAAAATGTCAGCCACCTAACAGCCTGGAAAGGTTCTCACACAGGAGGTCTGTTTTTCCAAAACTAATTAAAAATGGCAAAGGCCTACAAGCCTGTGTAAAACTTGTGAACAAGCACAGCTGTAGAGGAAGTGCTTGGACACATAAGACATCCTCCATGTTCTGTACTTCTGGTTCCTTGTTGCTAAGGTCCCTTCATATCATCTCCCTTAGCACAGCAGAATGTTCTCAGTTACGCTGTAGGTACTCATTACTGGCCAATTTCTGCAACTCCTTTGAAATCAAAGGGTTTTCATCAGTGGAACACAGAGCAGAGTTTAGCCCTTACTAATACTCTGTCCTTGTCTGTACTACTTTCCATCTGAGGATCTCAAAGAGCTCCAGAAATAGCAATTAATTAAGCCTCATGATTTCCATAAGGTAGGGAAGAGTCACCATCACCCTAATTTTACAGATGGGGATAAACAGTCATGCACAAGGAATGAAGTAAAATGCTGAGTGGGGTTTGAATAGAGCTAATCCAACAGCCTGCTGTTTAATGTGCTATGAGATCAGAGGGTGAGCTTTAACAGGGAACCATTTGGTAGCTCTGGGTTATTAGAAGGTTGCCTTTTCATAATATAACAAGCATGGTTATTTGAATTCATAGCTCTCCATAGTTTTCTGTTGTTGCAGACAAGGTATAAAATTTTTTCATAAGGCTTCTATTAACAGAGTTTGATCACATTAGCTAAGAGGTTTCCAAACCAAGATTATCTACACTACCTATCCTAGAACCATCCAATGAGAAGGATGGAAGTGTGTTAGTTAGAAGCAGCCAGTTAGGGTCTGCAACATGGTGGTAAGTTGTTTTCACAATTACACTGTGCATCTGCAATTCATGCTACCCAACTTTAGATTGTTTTGCTTAATAAAGGTTTAAAAAGTAGTGGTGTACTCAGGGCTATATACCCACAGCTTTCCTTTGTACTCTTCATTCTCCTATAGCTCTTTGTCATGTTAAAAAAAAAGGGGCAGTTTTAATTCTGTTGTATACATGGACAGCACTGAATTTAAGAGCCCCAACACTGCAGGCATTTAGCCATTCTGTTTTGCTGGGGAGAATCCAGACAAGCTTTAAATGACAGTTTAACCTGTGCCTGCAAACAACACAGATGCTTTTAAAGTAGCCATTCAAAAAGCAGGGGGCCAGGGGGAAGAAATCAGTAAATGGACATGTTTCTTGCTATCAAAACTTGTTGGCTCACAAAAAAAAAAAAAAAATCTGCTTGAGAGATGCAGCCTCCACCACTACTTGATGTCAAAGATTTCCCAAGTTGGATCTCTTGATGATTGTCTTTAACTTAAGCCTTCAGTGTCCTTTATCTGGGATCCCTAGGTCCTTTCTGTCTCCTTATCTCAACTGAGGGAGTCTGCTTTCAGGTCCTCCAGCCCTCTCTCAGCAGTCAGGATTGTCTTTCCTTCCTTTTCAAAGCTCCTCCTGTGCAGAGGCCACTATCAAAAGGCAATGCCCACAATACTCACTGACTGAGTTAATGGTTTAAAATCCCTCTGGATTTCCCAATGTGTCCTATATCTGCCTCTCTTGTTTAGTCTGCAACTTCCTTGGGGCAGGGACTCTCTGTATTTCATGCTTCAGAGAACACCTGGCACTTTAGAGCAGCCTAATAAAACAGAAGTAGTTCCTACCTACGGTATCTGATACACTGTTAGTCACGGGGCATCCCATTTACCACTTCACTGGCATCTTCTCCTGGTCAGTCTGGGGATGAGCTCCTGAGACCAATACCCCTTGCTGCAAGTGATGGTGTGCACACTGGACTCTCTCTGGGCTCTTGCTTCAGGACCCTCAGTATCTCCTTCATGGCTCAGCCCTCCAGGTAGGTTCCTCAGCCTTCTAGGGTACAGTCTATCAGCAGTCCTAGGCAGTCTTACCATTCACTGCCTCAGGCCTATGCCATGCCCTCAGTGGCTGGCAGGGGAACCTGGGCCTGCCCTCTTCTCCAGGTTCCAGTCCAGGGACCCTCAACCCAGCAGTTCTGGGCATTCCTCTCTTAGCCCTCACTGCTTCTTCCCTGGACTGCTTCTTTCACTTCAAGTTCCTCCCCACCCCTTCTCTGGGCATATCAGTTCCAAACTTTCCTCCTTCTAAGGAAGCGACTGCAGCTTGCATGCCTCCACAGTCTCCAAACACCTCTCCCTCTTACCACAGAGTACCTGTCCTCTCCCAGCAGCAGCCACCCCCCTATTCCTTTCTGTTACTAGCTATCTGGCATAATGGGCCCCATTTGTTCCTGCCCAGCTTAGCCTGTTTTCAATTAATTCCCTGCTCCCTGGCTCCGCCTCCAGGTGCAGCCTGTGGAGTTAATTGGCCTGCCTGGCCATCTTAACCCCCTGTCAGTCCAGTGTGAGGTGGACATTTCATCATACTGTTGTTAAAGTGTTGCACTAAATATAAGGAAATAAGTGCCATATCTCACTTCACAGGAGTTTTTCAGTGACCCTTCCCTGAACCCCCTGTAGTTCTGTTTTGCCCTTTTTTGAGACAGGGTGAGCAATATTGCACACAGAAGTCCAGTGCCACCATTCGTTATATACAGGCATTTTCTAAATTCACTGTCCCCTTCGTTAGGTACCCTAACATATTTTCTTGACTGTAGCTATGCATTAAGCAGAGGTCTTCATTAGCTGTCTATAATGACACTGAGGTCCCTTTCTTGAGTTGCTACCAGGGGCGGCTCTATGTTTTTCGCCCCCCCAAGCATGGCAGTCAGGCAGCCTTCAGTGGCATGCCTGTGGGTGGTCCGCGGTGACGCGGATTCAGCGGCGTTTCTGCAGGTGATCTGCCGGTCCTGCGGCTTCTTGGCGTACCCACTGCTGAATTGCCACCGAAGCCACGGGAACGGCGGACCTCCCACAGGCGTGCCGCCGAATCCGCGGGACCGGGGACCTCCTGCAGGCATACCGCCGAAGGCAGCCTGCCTGCCGTGCTTGGGGCAGCAAAAAAGCTAGAGCCGCCCCTGCATGCACCTTCCTTTTAGTCCTCAGCAGTCCCTTCAGATAAGATGCCATTCGGGCTCTATAGGTATTTGCGAATGCATGGAGGAACGGATGGAGCCCTGGCACAGATGTGTATCTTGGAATGCTTCCCTCAGCACCTGGTGGATTCCTGTTAGGAAATGTGTGTGAGAGTTACTGCTTAAAGCAGCCTTAACCCACCCTCCTCCTTTCTACCAAGAGTGGAGGAGAGGAAACAAGCATTTGGGGGAAGAGATGCTGAGCCAGGGGCAAAGTGGCTCCTGAGGGGATCTGTGGAGTGGGTGACTAACAGTGCTGAGGAGCGATTAACTGTGCTATATCCTCAGCATCCATAAATACTCAGGCTGGTCCCCCAATTTCCCTCATAGCATAAGGGTTGAAGTCCCTCTTCCTGAAGAGAACAGAATAAGGGAACTCCACTCCATTTTGTGGGAAGGGGCAACAAA
>NW_020688644.1:0-6042 GCF_002925995.2 Terrapene triunguis | reverse complement strand
CCTAGGTCTCCTAGGACCCCAGCGCGCTCCTCCTCTCACCTTCTCCACGGCATAGAACATGTGATCGTAGAGGTCCCTCTGCGTATAGACAGCATACGTGTCCTCCGACCCATCCACATAGTCCTTCAGAAACAGGTGTTTGAAAGCAATGGTGTTCTCCTCCTTGAACGTCACCACCATCTGATTGCTGAGCCCAAAGAGGATGAGCTGCAGAAGGGGAGAAGAGGATGAAACCAGCTGAGAACACTGCCCCTAGCAACAGCTTACCATTGGAGTGTGTCATTCTGTAGAACCACAAGCTTCACCTCACTCGCACAGCCTCTATTACAGAGCTGCATCAGCCTTTTGAGTGTTACAATCTCATCTCAGTCAACCCAACCCAGAAGCTGGTTTCTAGAATCACTATAACGACCTCCTTGGCTAGAACATTAAGAGCTGGAGGAGAGGAGCAATGACTGATAATCATATCTGGCAGCAGCAGAGTACTCGACGAGCTTCCACCGAACAGTACAATTCCACAGAGGACATATGGTTTGCGACAGCAGTAGTAAGTGGTATTACATTAGGCTATTGGGGTCTCTGAGCATGGTGATGGCCCCAATCTCTGCAATAAGCTTCCTTGTCATTGATAGTTTTAAGAACTAAGTTGGAGTCATCTTTGAGGAGAAAGCCATACTCCCCTCCACACTATGCCTTCTGCTTCAACATAGCTACCTTCCATCAATTACTGGGAAAGTGGGAATAAGGAGAAATAAGGAGAAATAAGATCATTATTAAATATGTCAAAGATGTCACACTCCCCTTGTCTAACTGGAGCTACTCCGACTGGAACACAGGACAGCCAGACTGGATCAGAACCAAGATGCATCTTGCCAAGCACCAGATGCTGCAGAGGAGTGGGTGAGAATCCCGCAGTAGCAGATGAGGGATATCAGTCCCCACCTAGGGCTACTCGTGTCACTGGTAGCTGCAGACTGTCTAAAGACCTGAAGCAGGAGGTTCAATATCCCTTCCACAACACTTGTTATCAATTACAACTCTGGATATTATTGTTAGCTGTGTAATGTCCAATCCCTTTTCAAATCTTGCTGAGTTCTTGGCTTCAACGACTCAAGGCAGAACTGTGGCACAGAGCTCCACCGTCTGATCACAAATTGACAGGTGGGAAATTCAAAGCTGAAAAGAGGAGACATCTTTTCACTCAGTCATTATTTTAGGTAACAAGCCCAGTCTTTTCAGTCTCTTCTCATTGGAGAACTTTCCAGGCCGTCAATCATTCTCAATACTCTTCTCTGAGCCCCCTCTAGTTCTTCAGTATCCTATACGTTATGAGGTTCTCAGCACCGCACAGTTTCCAGATAAGGCTGCACCACTGACTAGATAAAGGCATTGGACTAGTCTCTGACTATTCACTATTCTACTCTTTAGGCATCTGCACATTATTTGCTTTTCTGACTGCAGCTGCACATTGAGCAGAACTCTCCACTACACTGTCTACAATGACACACAAGTCCCTTTCCTACGGGCAGCTAATTTACACCCAACCGGGTGAAGGAGTTCAGATTTTTCCTTCAGCATGTTTTGCATTTATCAACATGAAATGTTATGCCACCATGCTGCCTACTCATCCAGGCTGGTTAGGCGTCTCTAAATCTCCCCATAGTCTTCTCTGGTCCTCACCAACCTCATCAAGCGCAGAGAGGATTGTCTGTAAGGAACTTCACAGAGATGCACAGAAAAGTTATTGGTGCTTAAATCCGTTGGTATAACGGCACTGGAACTTTCTTCTGCAGCGCTCAGACTGACCAAAAGAGCAAACGTCTTCCCCTGTATAGTCAAACTCTTCTTGGATCACAGCTGACTAATGTGAACAAAGAACAGAACGGGGAATTTGCAGACAGCTCAGAGGATGGTCTTATGACATATCCCGTGCCTTGCAGTTTTCGGCAACACATCCTGATATACTACAGTATCTCACTGTGTCTCACAGTCTCTCTACACTGAACTGCATTTCCTTTATAATCTAGTAATACTTTGGCTCTTAGATTAGAATCAGACTAGGCTTGGCAACATGTTTGACCACAGTCAAATACGGTCAAATACTCCAGCAAGAACAGGTGGCAGCCTACCCTACCCTTCTGACTGTATCATGGTGCCATTCTTTCATGTTTTAAAACTTCATCATAATTTGCATTGTTCGGAGTTAAAATAGCTCAAGTAACTTGTTTTTTTTTGTAATTAGGCATAAGTATCCAAGGCTGAGCCTACTGGAGACCATAAAGTCTTACTGACCCAAAAAAAAAAAAGTGTTACAAGAAGTTAGAGTTTTAGAATATTTGACCAATGCCTGACAGGTCAACTGACCAATTACTTTTTGACAGGTCAAATGCCCTACCCTAAATCAGACAGCTACTCAGTGAGGTAAGGCCTTCCTCTTAACAGGGATTTTACTCCAGCTATTGTTTCCTTTTAAGTGTGTCTTTACGAACTGTCTTTATTCATTACCGCTATCGATGAAATCTTTCCGGCTAGTGATATTTTTAAAGTTAAAAGTGCAATTTTGCCCAAGTGACAAATGGGTTTCTGTACTCAGCAGATGTGGGGGAGGAAGTCAGCCAGATCTGATGGCTTCAGAGAACACAAAGTTTGCTTTTTACAGAATGCCAGAGTGAGAAACTAGGGCTGTGTGTACACTACAGAGCCCATGCTGTCATAGCTATGCCAGCATAGCCCCTTAGCATAAACACAGCGTACATCCACAGGAGTCTTTCTACTGGTACAGGAATGCCAACTGTCCGAATATTAGCTATGTAAGAGAAGCCTTCTTCTGTAAGCATCGCTACGTCTACACTGGGGATTTTGTGAGCATTGGTCTGTGGCTGGGGGAGGTGGTTTTTCACACACCTGACTGAGGTAGCTATGCTGGTACAAGTTTTAAGTCCAGACCAAGCCTAGAACAGTTCGTGCTCCCTCTTGCACCTCCAAGAACAGTCACTCCCACCCACACAGGGAGTTAAAGGGGAGCTGCATCCCTTACCCAAATCTGGAGTCCCAACCCTCCTTTCACACCCTCCTGGTGCCACTGTCCAAGGAAAGCTTCCCACTCAGAGTGTATTCAAACTGCCTGTTAGCTGCTGAAAGGAGGAGAGATGACAAAGGGAGATGGTAGAGGGAGTCTAGGTGGGAAACAGAGATGCAAGGAGAAACCTAGGCAGGATGGGAGTAAACAACCTTGAACCAAACAAGACCAGTGAGGGGATTGGAAGCAGGAGGAGACAGGAGAGGAAGAAGACCTTTGCCGCTACGTTTGGATATGCTGGAGGGAAGGGAGAAGATGAGATCCTGGGAGGCCTCAGAAGATATTGTAGCAGCTGAGGTGATGCCAGAATTGTGGTGTTTAAAGCTCCCTCTGTCAGTGGATTCAAGGAGGGAAGTTTTAGTCACAGCTCAGAGATTTAGACTCCAGCATTTCATCAGTAGATGAGCTACTTGCAGAAGAAGGTCTTCCCAGACATGAGGGTTTTCACAAGTTGCTTGGCCAACGGCTATGTGACTATTATTCACCTTCCACCAACTGTTCTTCTCCCTGCTCTGAAGTGCTTTGGATTTCCCCCTTGACATTCACACATTAATACAGAGACATGCTCCCACTGAACAAGCTGGATGCAGAACTCACTGGGTGAAGGTTCTCTGGCCTAGGTGCCAGACGAGATAATCATAATAAATCATTCACATAACTCACCCTCAGCGAGGGCTACTGAAAATGCCAAGGAACAAACCATCCCGATGTGTAGAAAGAATAGTAAATATGGCAGGCGACCAGCTTGGCTTAACAGTGAAATCCTTGCTGACCTTAAACGCAAAAAAGAAGCTTACAAGAAGTGGAAGATTGGACAAATGACCAGGGAGGAGTATAAAACTATTGCTCAGGCATGCAGGAGTGAAATCAGGAAGGCCAAATCACACTTGGAGTTGCAGCTAGCAAGAGATGTTAAGAGTAACAAGAAGGGTTTCTTCAGGTATGTTAGCAACAAGAAGAAAGTCAAGGAAAGTGTGGGCCCCTTACTGAATGAGGGAGGCAACCTAGTGACAGAGGATGGTGGGGGGAGGGATAGCTCAGTGGTTTGAGCATTGGCCTGCAAAACCCAGGGTTGTGAGTTCAATCCTTGAGGGGGCCATTTAGGGATCTGGGGCAAAAAATTGGTCCTGCTAGTGAAGGCAGGGGACTGGACTCAATGACCTTTCAAGGTCCCTTCCAGTTCTATGAGATAGGTATATCTCCATATTTTATTATTATTATATTAAAAAGCTAATGTACTCAATGCTTTTTTTGCCTCTGTCTTCACAAACAAGATTAGCTCCCAGACTGCTGCACTGGGCAGCACAGTATGGGGAGGAGGTGACCATCCCTCTGTGGAGAAAAAAGTGGTTCGGGACTATTTAGAAAAACTGGACAAGCACAAGTCCATGGGGCCGGATGCGCTGCATCCGAGGGTGCTAAAGGAGTTGGCGGATGTGATTGCAGAGCCATTGGCCATTATCTTTGAAAACTCATGGTGTTCAGGTGAGGTCCCGGATGACTGGAAAAAGGCTAACGTAGTCCCCATCTTTAAAAAAGGGAAGGAGGAGGATCCAGGGAACTACAGGCCAGTCAGCCTCACCTCAGTCCCTGGAAAAATCATGGAGCAGGTCCTCAAGGAATCAATTCCGAAGCACTTAGAGGAGAGGAAAGTGATCAGGAACAGTCAGCATGGATTCACCAAGGGCAAGTCATGCCTGACTAACCTAATTGCCTTCTATGAGGGGATAACTGACTGTGGATGAGGGGAAAGCAGTGGACGTGTTATTCCTTGACTTTAGCAAAGCTTTTGATACGGTCTCCAACAGTATTCTTGCCAGCAAGTTAAAGAAGTATGGGCTGGATGAATGGATTATAAGGTGGACAGAAAGCTGGCTAGATCGTCGGGCTCAACAGGTAGCGATCAATGGCTCCATGTCTAGTTGGCAGCCGGTATCAAGCGGAGTGCCCCAAGGGTTGGTCCTGGGGCCAGTTTTGTTCAATATCTTCATTAGTGATCTGGAGGATGGCATGGACTGCACTCTCAGCAAGTTTACAGATGACACTAAACAGGGAGGAGTGGTAGATATGCTGGAGGATAGGGATAGGATACAGAGGGACCTAGACAAATTAGAGGATTGGGCCAAAAGAAATCTGATGAGGTTCAACAAGGACAAGTGCAGAGTCCTGCACTTAGGACAGAAGAATCCCATTCACTGTTACAGACTAGGCACCGAATGGCTAGGAAGCAGTTCTGCAGAAAAGGACCTAGGGGTTACAGTGGACGAGAAGCTGGATATGAGTCAGCGTGCCCTTGTTGCCAAGAAGGCTAACGGCATTTTGGGCTGTATAAGTAGGGGCATTGCCAGCAGATCGAGGGACGTCATCATTCCCCTCTATTCGACATTGGTGAGGCCTCATCTGGAGTACTGTGTCCAGTTTTGGGCCCCACACTACAAGAAGCATGTGGAAAAATTGGAAAGAGTCCAGTGGAGGGCAATAAAAATGATTAGGGGGCTGGAGCACATGACTCATGAGGAGAGGCTGAGGGAACTGGGATTGTTTAGTCTGCAGAAGAGAAGAATGAGGGGGGAATTTGATAGCTGCTTTCAGCTATCTGAAAGGGGGTTCCAATGAGGATGGATCTAGACTGTTCTCAGTGGTACCAGAAGACAGAACAAGGAGTAATGGTCTCAAGTTGCAGTGGGGGAGGTTTAGTTTGGATATTAGGAAAAACTTTTTCACTAGGAGGATGGTGAAGCAGTGGAATGGGTTACCTAGGGAGGTGGTGGAATCTCCTTCCTTAGAGGTTTTTAAGATCAGGCTTGACAAAGCCCTGGCTGGGATGATTTAGTTGGGAATTGGTCCTGCTTTGAGCAGGGGGTTGGACTAGATGACCTCCTGAGGTCCCTTCCAACCCTGATATTCTATGATTCTAAGAGCAAGCAGTACCCCAGGCTGCCTGATATATCACAGGAGACAAG
>NW_020688643.1:0-7095 GCF_002925995.2 Terrapene triunguis | reverse complement strand
ACACTTCATCTAGGTTTCTCTTGGTTGCAGGGGCTTGCTTGTTAGCCCCACAACTTCGTTACCACCACTTTTACCGCTGTTCCTTGTAGCTTCCCTTTGCGGTACCTCAGTGTAGTGAATCCATATTGGTTGACCGGGAAGTGGGCGGGCTTACCCGCCCACTGCTAAAGGCCCCTCCCCCAGCCCAGCGGGAGGGACCACTGGACCCAGAAACCAAGTAATTCCTTGGGACAACTAATAAAAAAACAGGGAGTGAGGTGACGATCAAAGGTTCAAAATCAGGGAACCAAATGGGGACACCGAGCAAAGAACCCCGGACAGCGCCCACTGCTCCTCAAAGGTGGCAAGGGAGCCAGCGGACGCTGCCCAGTGGAACTCCGCCCGGAGACGTGAAACCAAAAAATTACGGAAGTAGGCCCCACAGTCGCAGAGCACCCCCTCGTTCAACATCGTCTCCCTGGTATTATAGATGGTGAGTTTAGCTAGGGCCAGGAAGAGGTTGACGAGGAGGTCTCGCGACTTCGTGGGGCCACGGATAGGGTGTGCATAAATAAACAGGTGTGGGGAAAAGTGCAGCCAGAACCTCAACAAGAGGTTCTGGAGGAGCCGAAACAGGGGCTGCAGCCTGGCGCACTCGAGGTATGCGTGCGCCAGGGTCTCCCGTAGGCCGCAAAATGGGCAGGCCTCGGGAATGGGAGTGAACCGCGCTAAGTACACGCCCGTGCTCACGGCTCCGTGAAGGAGCCGCCATCCAATGGCCCCGGCGGGCCGTGGAACCAAGGTGGAATAAAGACTGGCCCACCGGGGTTTCTCACCCTCCACAGGTAGTAGATAGTCCCGCCATTTGGTATCGGGGCGGGACACGAGGGTGAGAAAATGTAACGTGTGGAGCACGAGCGTGTACAGATGGTCTCTAGGCGCGGTTCGAAACGGGACCGGCTGCAAAGCGTGCAGCCGGTTCGGGTTATGGGATCGGGTGAGCCGGGGGGGCTCACGGAACAGGGGCCCAATAAAAAGATCCGGAGGGCCTGGGGTGAGGGGTGGGCGGGGAACGCCCTCCCGTAGGGCCCTCCACAGGAATTCAAGAGAGGGAGGAGACAATGCAGCGCCCACCTCCTGGAGTACACGCAGAGGGGTTGTAAGGGTGGAGAGCCCCATGCGCCGACCAAGCGCGCGGGGATCCACCCAGTCCCCTCTGGCGTAGTCCAGGAGGTCTCCGACCCTGGTGGTTTCCGCCAGGACTAACCTCCGTCTCACCGAGGGAGACTCCGCCACCTGCACACGGAGATCGGGATTGTGCAGCAGGGGCTCCGCGAGGAGATCCGCGCCCTCGGTGGCCACAGTGGACCTGGTCGCCGAGAAAAGCTTCCAGGTCCGGAGAAGGTCCTGGTAGAAGACCGGCAGCTCTGAGAGGTCTCGCGGAAGACTTCTCGGGTGAAGGAAAAAGAGCTGCCGGTCGTATCGGAGTCCTCGGAGGCGGCGGAGGAAGGCGTGCGCTAACGTGCTCCATGCCGGACTACCTGCACCATAAAGGAGCCGCTGCAGGGCCTGGAGGCGGAAGACATGGACCTGGCTACGAAGGCAGACCAGGTCCTGTCCCCCCTCCTCCAGGGGGAGACTCAGAACCCCTGCAGCGACCCAGTGCAGTCCCGGCCAGAAAAACTCCAGGGCCATCCTC
This sequence comes from Terrapene triunguis, assembly GCF_002925995.2. Taxonomy (NCBI): domain Eukaryota; kingdom Metazoa; phylum Chordata; order Testudines; family Emydidae; genus Terrapene; species Terrapene triunguis. The sequence goes on along the minus strand of NW_020688643.1, from coordinate 5,417 downwards.
TGGAGCCTGGCCAGGATCTCCGGGTCCGGGCTCAGGGTGTTGAGTCGGTGCCAGAGCATGGAGAGAATGAGCTGGTTCAGCACCAGCGCCCTCCCACGCAGGGAGAGACACCGGAGCAGTCCAGTCCATCTCCGCAACCGCCCACTCACTCTAGCCACTAAATCCTGCCAGTTCTCCGACGGAGAAGGATGCGTGGCGGAAAGATAAACGCCAAGATAGAGCAGCGGACCCGCGCTCCACCGGATGGCTTGAAGCGCGGGCGGGAGGGAGCTGGCCTGCCACCCGTCCCCGACCACCAGGCCCGAGCTCTTGACCCAGTTAACCCGGGCGGAGGAGGCCGCCGAATAAACGGTCTGGCAGGCCTCCACCCGCACCAGATCTTCTGGGTCCTGGACCACGAGGAGCACGTCGTCGGCATACGCCGACAGGACCAGCCGCATCTCCGGCTCCCGAAGCACCAACCCTGCCATCCGCCGACGGAGGAGGCAGAGGAAAGGCTCGATCGCCAGAGCGTACAGCTGGCCCGAGAGGGGGCACCCTTGACGTACTCCCCGCCCAAAGCTGACCGGCTCAGTCAGGGCCCAGTTGAGCCTGACCAAACACTCCGCTTCAGCGTACAGCACCCGAAGAAAGCCTACAAACTGGGGCCCGAAGCCAAAAGCCCGCAGGGTGCCCAGGAGATACCCGTGGTCCATCCTGTCGAACGCCTTCTCCTGGTCCAGGGACAGGAGGGCGAACGACAGACCATCCCTACGCCCCAGCTCTAAAAGGTCACGGACCAGGTATAGATTATTAAAGATGCTCCGGCCCGGGACGGTGTAGGTCTGGTCGGGATGGACCACGTCCGCCAGCACGGACCCCAGTCGCAGCGAGATAGCCTTCGCTACGACCTTATAGTCCGTGCTGAGGAGCGAGAGGGGACGCCAATTCCGTAAATCGCGAAGGTCCCCCTTCTTCGGCAACAGGGCGAGCACAGCTCGCCGGCACGAGAGAGGGAGGACCCCGCTTAGCAAGGACTCGGCCCAGACTTTGACGAGGTCTGGGCCGAGGACATCCCAGAACACGCGGTAGAACTCCACGGTCAGCCCGTCCATGCCCGGCGATTTGTTGGTGGGCATGAGCCGGAGGGCTTCCGAGAACTCGGCTAAGGAGAGAGGCAACTCCAGCCGGTCTCGGTCGCTCGCGCTGACCGTCGGGAGCCCGGTCCAGAGCACCCTGCGGGCCTCGGCGTCAGTCGGATCCGGGGAAAAAAGAGCGGCATAGAAGGCCCTGGCCCTTCCACGCATCTCCTCCGGATCCGTGAGGGGGGAGCCGTCCTCCGCCAGGAGGCAGGTGACATGCTTTTTGGCCCCCCTCCTTTTCTCCAGGGCATAGAAGAAGCGGGAGCCGCGATCCATTTCCCGAAGGAGACGGATGCGGGATCGAACAAACGCGCCCCGGGCCCGGTGGTCTTCCAGGGCCCGGAGCTCCTCCCGCTTCTCCCGGTACTCCTCACAGAGGGGTGGATCCCCGGGGCTGGAGGCTAGACGCCTCTCCAGCTCCAAGACCTCCCGCTCCAACTGCCCCATCAGCGCACTCCTCCGCCGGCTGGCGCCCCGGGCGTAGTTCCGGCAGAAGAGCCGTGCGTGGACCTTCCCCACATCCCACCACCGCCGCGCCGAGGGAAAGGCGCGCCGCTGCTCCCGCCAGGTCAGCCAGAACTCCCGGAAGGTAGCCACGAAGTCCACGTCCTCCAGCAAACTATTATTAAAATGCCAATAGGCCGGCCCTGGCCGCTCAGAACTGAGAGAGGCCGTTACGGACACCAAATGGTGATCCGAGAACGGGGCCGGCCGGACGCTGGAGGCATGGGCCCGTGCCAGATGAAGGCGGGACAAATAAATCCGGTCCAACCGGGAGTGGTGCGGCCGGTCATCCTCCACCTGGACATAGGTGAAGGTGGTATCGTCGTCCGGGTGGTGGTCGCGCCAGACGTCCACCAGGGAGTGATGGTCTACAATCTCCCTGAGGACGCCCGCGGCCGCCTGGGAAGACTCAATCCCGGAGCGGTCCCGGTCCTCGAGAGTGGTGTTAAAGTCCCCGCCCAGGACCAGGCACTCGCAAGGATCCAGAGTGCGGAGGAAGGCCGCCGCCCTCTGAAAGAAAGGCACACGGTCTGGGCCCTTGTTCGGGGCATAAACGTTGACTAAATTTAGAACCAGCCCTTCCACACGGGCCCGGACGTGCAGTAGGCGGCCTGGCACTACCTCGGCAACCCCTAGCACCTCAGGCCGCAGCCCCGGGGAGAACAGGGTGGCCACCCCAGCCGAGTGGGCGCTGAGGTGGCTAAAATAAACCCCGTCTCCCCACTCCAGCCGCCAGCTAGCCTCGAGGGCCGGAGCCGTGTGGGTCTCCTGCAGGAAAATCACAGAGTACCCCCCCTCCCGAAGGAAGGAGAGCACCTGGCACCTGCGGAGACCCACCCTACAGCCCCGGGCATTCAACGATGCAAAGGTGGTGACTGTCATATCGAGGGCTGGGGCAAATCCTCACAGGCAGAGGGATCGACAGCCTCCAGCGGGCCCCGCAAGATTCCATTTTCGACCCCGTAGGTCAACAAGGAGTCGCGGAACCTGCGGGCCCGCCGGTAGGCCGCGATGTCTCGCCGATCGGACCCCCGCCCCTCCCCCAAAAGTGCCTCCAGAGCCCGGAGGACGAGATGGAAGTCCCCCCAGCGCCGAAGGGCGAGCTGCACCTTACCCTGGGAACCACGGGTATCCGAGAGAAAGAGGCGCAGCTCATCCCGCAGCGCGGAGGGGGAGGCAGCGGCCGAGCCGCTGCCATCCTCCGGCAGGGCCTCCGAAGGGTCCTCGCGGCCCACGGACAAACAAGGGGCCGAGCTCCGGCGCCGCTGCGCCGGGCCGCCCGTCTCTGTCCCCGGCAAAGGGGAGGGCGGCTGAGGGAACAACACAGCCCCAACAGTGGCGGGAAGGGGAGACACGAAAGCCGTCCCCCGAGGGTCGTCAGCAGGCAACGAAAATGCGACAACCCCGGGGGCGGCGGTGAACCCAGAGGTGGCAGGAAGAGACACCTCGGGGACAGCAGGAGAGGGAACAGGGTCAAGGACAGGAACAAGCTCCCCATCCCCTGCTGCCAAACCGCTAGATTGCGGCTCCCCCTGGCTAGGGTCAGCATCCAAGGGGACGGAGGCAGCAGGAACTGGGGAAGCCTCAGGGGCAGGAAGTGTGGAAGGGGCGGGATCGGGGGTAGAAACCGGCTGCTCAGCAACAGCCGTCACCCCTAGGGGCTCGGCGGCTGTGCACGAGATGGCAGGCGCGGCCGGACTGGCAGGTAGGGCCAAGGGTTCCCCCAAAACTAAATCGGGGGCGACAGGACCGGGAGCAGAAGGGGGGCCCGGGACTGAGTCAGCACTCGGATCGGGGCCCGCTGGTGGAAGGTTGTCCTCCCCCTGGGTAACTGGGGTCAAACCCAGGGCCTCAATCTCATCAAAGAAGGAGGCGAAAGCGGTCCCCTCGGCCCCGGCGACCTCCCCGCCAGTCACGGAGACAAAGGCCGCCTCGGCAACATCGGCGGCGGCGGGGGACTCGGTTGGAGCAGGGGCCGGGAGAACCGCTACCAAAGCCTCCTCAGGTGCGGGCTCAACGATAGGGACAGGAGTTTCCCCAGCCGCTGCCACGGCGTCCACAGTTTCCATGGCCAGCGCCTCCTGCTGGGTACCGTCCGGGGGCGCGATGGAAGCACTAGCAACGTCGGCCCCCCGCAATATCTTTCGGGGGGTCTGCTCTCCCTCCTCATCAGAGGGGAGGGAGAGAGCCCGCGACCCTCGGGCGCTGCGCTTTCCCCGGACGGTCACCCAGCCCTCTGTGGTGGAAGAGGAGGTGGAGGGCCGGTCAGCAGGGACGGGGCCAGAGGGCAAGGGCAGTAATTTCGGGGCTCGGGGTGGCAGGGGCGAAGGGCCAGAGGGCAAGGGCGAACCCTCCCCCTGGGGCGGGCCCGACCCCGCGGCCGGTGGAAGCTGCCCCGCCCCCACCTCCACATGCCCCGCCGATCCAGGGTCGGCGACGGCAAGGCCCGCCCGCTCGGCCGTCTCCGCGGCCAGGGCGGGGAACACGGCAGAAGGAGGAGGGACGGCGGCAGCAGCAGTGGCCGAACCGCCAGGGTCGCCGGCGATGACAGGGCCGGCACTCTCCCGGGCCCCGGGGGTCCCGGACGCTCCTCCAGGCCGGGCCAGGGGACAGTCCCTCCGGACATGTCCCGGCGCGCGGCAGAGAAAGCACCGGGCCTCCCCCGTCGAATAATGGACCCGGTAGCGGGCCCCTTGGTGGGGCACCAGGAAGGACCCCTCGAGCGCCGTTCCGACACCCGCCGCCGGCGGCAGCTGGAGCTGGACCTGCCGGCGGAAAGACAGGATGTGACGGAGGACGGGGTCCTTACAGCCCAACGAAAGAGGGCTTATAACTGAAATAGGCTTCCCCAGGGCGGAGAGGGCCGGCAACAGGGCGGCGTTGGGGAGGTAGGGCGGGACGGAGGTCAAGACCACCCGTACGCCCAGGTCCTCCAAGGGTTCCAAAGGAACAAACACGCCCCCCACCGTCAGGCCAATTTCCACCGCCTCCTGCGCGGCGGCCTCCGACGCCAGGAAGAACACGGCCTTCCCATACATTTTGGAGGCCGCCACGATGGCTGAGGGCCCCACCACCCTCGCCAACGCCCGCACGTAGGTCTCAATATGGGGCGAGGCAGGCACCAGGTGGCAACGGACTCCATGCCTCCTAGTTAGCGAGGGGAAGGGGCCCAGGCCACCGGGGACGGGTCCAGAGGCGGCGGTCGGGGCGGATGGCGCGGTGGCGCGCGGGGTGGCGGCAGCCACTTGGGCGTACGCTCTGGGGGTCCGAGATGGAGCGCCTCCAGAGCTGGTGGAAGGGACAGCAGGAGAGGGAGGGGCCGCGGCCGGAGTCGGGGCCGCGGCGGGGATTGCGGCCCCGCCCGCAGGAGGCTTGGTTCCACGGGCGGGGCCTTTGCCCTTCTTTCTCCCTTGGCCCTTCCTGCTGGTGGAAGGGGCAGCCGTGGCAGCGGCGGTGTCCAGGGCAGGGCCAGCCGAAGGGCTGGCCACTGGGGCGGGCGGGGGCAACAGGGCAGAGGAAGAAAGCGGGGCAGGGGCAAGAGCATGGGCAATGGCGGGAGCAGGGCCAGTGGCGGGGGTAGGGGCAGGAGCAGAGTCCCCCGCCATTGCAACCAGCAGGGAAAATGGGAAAGAATGAGAGGGGGGTTAACCACTCCCCCCTATGAAACTACAGAGAGGGGAGGAGGGCACCCCTGGAGTGGGGGACGGGGAAGCAAGGAAAAGGCAGCCACTCCTCCCCGCTAGGCTGCAGGCTGAGGAGGAGGGTGCCAACGGGGGGGGGGGGGGGGGGGGG
>NW_020688642.1:0-17669 GCF_002925995.2 Terrapene triunguis | reverse complement strand
TTAGTCTCTAAGGAGCCACAAGTACTCCTGTTCTTTTTGTGGATACAGATTAACATGGCTGCTACTCTGAAAGTAGTACAGTAGTAGTTTATGTTTGTTTTATCCACTCAAATTTTCTCCTTGGCTTAAAAAATAATCTCTATTCTGATAGAGTAGTGTGTATGACTCCTATGTCTGATTATATCAGATTAATCGTCATTCTATTTCTGGAGAGATGCTGTAATGGGGTGTACAAACCCCACACTGGGCTGAAGGGGTTTAAAGGACAATACTGGGCTCAGGTAGCACCTCCCCTCCAGGTCTGTGCAACATGACTCACCTGAAGAGGAAGTTTTAAAAGGGAGCAACTCAGCTCAGAAGGCAGGCTGGGGAGGAAGTCAGACCTAACCTGAGGCCTCCTAGACAAGGGTGCCAAAGAAACCTCCCTATGGGGAGTAGTACTGAACACTGAGCCCAGTGGGAGCTGAGGGTTTGGTTGACTTTTCTTTTCCTTTTGTTACCTTATATTGGACTTGGAGCCAGGGGGAAATATAGGTGGTAGGAAGTGACCCAGGAAAGTAACTCTGAGGGCTCTCCAGAGTGCCAGACACTGCTGACTCTCATAGGGCCCTGGATCAGAGCCCACTGGAGTGGGGGGCCCAGGCTTCTTTACCAACTGCCTCTGCTGCAGAAGGGGCACAAGCCACTTTCTAATCACACTCACCCACTGATAAGAAGAGGGCAAGGATATTACAAATCTGAGGAGAAGCTAAATCTATCCTCTGGTGAGGAACTGGAATGAAAGGCCACCCCACTGAGAGGTGATACTTGCGCTACCCACTAAGCCACCTGGCCCTGAAAGGGCTCTATTACAGATGCTATTATCTTCCTTTCTTCAGGGAGATACTGAAGGAAATGTATGTTGCACCTTGATTGCTGGTCTAACATAAGGCAGTTCATATACTGCTGGGTCAACTTCAAGAAGTTTCCATGCAAAGTTAGTGGGTACAGACTGGAAAGGACCATAGATGAGAAATAGCTGGTTCAAACTTGGTCTCTATATACCAAACTTGGTTTGGTGGGAAGAGAGAAGCACCTTGAAGAAGAAGCAGAAAATTTGACTTCTTTCTATTGGTTGCTACTGGTCTCTAAGTTTTTGACATGGCCTGAAACGTCACTGTCTGAACAGACTGTTTCTTTAAAACTATGGTATCCCACAGTGGTATCTGAGATGCTGCAGTGTTCCCCTATGATGAAAGTAGGAATATTGTAACTATTGTATCTCATAGTACTCCATGGAACTGTTGGAAAGGTTGACAAATAGCAACCACAATAGTGAAAACAGTGAGAAATGTCACTTTCACCTTTGGCTGATCAGGATACTATGTTCATTCCCCACAGACATGGAGTTATCTACAGTAATACATGTTTTCATCACTTTCATATTGAATCACTGCAGTGGCTGTCTTCCTATCCCCCATTCCCAGAATGTCACCTACAAACCACATATAATTTGACATGCAGCAGGCTGTTTATTTTGTGGATTAAACCAGCACAAACATCAGTGCTCCATGAATTATGTTGGCTACTGACCACAACACTTCCAAGCTCCTGGATCACTTGTATTCTCTTCCATTGGGCTGAGTTGTATAGAACTGCCAAGAGATCTGTATTATGGCAGCCAGGGAGTACCACAGAGTCTTATTTCTTGTGCGCCTGTATAGGGACAGTATTTTTTCCTATATTCTCCTATATGGAAAGCTTTAAATGGTATAACATGGCAGAAGACTTATACTAAGATGGAGATACAAGCGAGTCTCATCTTACGTGGGGGGTCCGTTCCGCGGTTAGCGCGTAAAGTGAAAACCGCGTATAGTCAAAATTACATTGAGTTGAATGGCGGGCGGAATCGCCCGCACTACAAGTACAGTATTAAAATTGCTATTTTTCTCTTTATTTTTGTTTTTGCCGACCGCGTAAAGCTGAAATCGCGCATGTTAAATGTGCTTAAGATGCAACAGACCTGTATTCTGCTAAAGGGAGATGAGTTTCTGGATGTAAACCACCTATAAGGAACTAAGAGTTAGTAGAGGGCAATGTTCCTTTATTGACTGCATTGTATTTTAGATGCTTTGAAAAACCTTTCATTCTTGATAATCAAGGATAATGGACATTCCCTGAGCAAGATCAGAGCTGCCCAAAAATTGGTCCTGCAAAAATTAATAATTTATGCCAAAGAAGGCCTGAGGCCACAGAGACCTCCAAAACCTACTCTGTTAGAAACTCTGCTTCACTGCCATCATATCAAGTATCAGGGGGTAGCCGTGTTAGTCTGTATCTACAAAAACAACAAGGAGTCTGGTGGCACCTTAAAGACTAACAGATTTATTTGGGCATAAGCTTTCGTGAGTAAAAACCTCACTATTTTCTGAGATCCTCCCTGTCCCACAAGCGAAGGAAGGTGGAAGACAGACGTTTCTGGAAGTGAACTGCTGGTTAGGTAAGTGGTGTAGGGTGGAGGTTTTTGGTTTTATGGAACATTGATCCACCTTCTATAGGGAGAGGGGAGATGTATTGTTTATTTCCCCTTCTACTAAGGTGGATGCCATCCAATCTCCGCAGGGACAGGCTGGCTACAGTAGTGAGGGAGCATTAAACTAAAAACAAAAGGGAAGGGTAAAAAGAGGGAAAATATGAGCATTCATTTAGCACAAAATTGAGATATTGAGAACAAAATTAATTAAGGAACCAAAGGACATGAAGAGAAAAATAATCTTTCATTGCCTACACACCAAAGCTAGGATCCTGGGAAATAAAAGGAATATAAATTGCTCATTTATGAACATAAATTCAATCTATTTGGTATTACTGAAACCTGGTGGGATGATTTGCTTGATTGGACTCTTAAAAATCAATGGCTATTACCTATTTAGGAAGGATCAAGTGTGCAAAAGGAGAGAGGGAGTGGCACTCTGTCAAAAATGGCATTACATGTTTCTGAGCCACGGATAACTCAGAAGAAAAGGTTCTTGAATGCTTATGGATCAATGTTGCAACAGATAAAACACAAGATGGAGTATTAGTTCATGTCTGCTACAAACCACCAACTCACTAGGTAACAAAATGACCGTGTCATTACACATCTATCTATAATGTGTAGGGAAATAAGCTGTGTAATCATGAAAGACTTCAGTTTGAGTGATATATGCCGGAGGTCTCTTGCTGCCAGTACTAAAACATTCCTTGGAATTTCCAAATATTATGGATGACAATTTCCCAACTCAAAAAGTGTTGCATCCAACATGAGGAAATGTTATATTAGACCTTGTCTTGACAGACAAAGAGGAACTGATCTGAGAACTACAAAATAGTGCTAGCTTAGGTCCAGGTGATCGTGACTTTTTCATATCTATAATGTGCAAACAAAATAAAGTCCAGACCAGTAATCTATATACTTGGTGCTTTAAAAGGGCTAGTTTCACAAACCTCAAAACAATTATGAGCCAAATCAGCTGGGAGCAAGAAATTAATCAGAAAAATGTGAATGATAATTGAGAATTGTTTAAGAACACTTTACTAGATGCTCAAAAAGCCACCATCAAGGAAGAAGGCTGTAGTGTTTAAAGAGGGAGTGAAAGCAGCAATATATAAACAAATGGGGGGGAAAGGAGAAGTGGACAGTAATGAACATAAATCAGAAGCTAGGAATTGTAGAAAATTGACAAGGAAAGCAAAGGGACACAAGGAGAAAACTATAACCAGCAGAGTTAAGGACAATAAGGAGTTTTTAAGTATATTAGGAACAATAAGAATCCTAACAACAGTATTGATCCATTACTATCTGGAAATGGTAGCATTACCAACAATAAGGCAGAAAAGGCAGAAGTGTTCAATTCATATTTCTATTCTGTATTTGGGGGGAAAAGAGATAATGTAGTCATATCATATGATTGCACTTTCGATTCCAAAAGTATCTCAGGAGGATGTTAAACAGTAGCTACTAAAGTTAGACATTTGTAAATCAGCAGGTCCAGATAACTTTCATCCAAGAGTTTTAAAAGATCTGGTTGAGCAGCTCCCTTGAGTGTTAATGTTTATTTTCAATAAGTCTTCAAATAGTGGAGAAGTTCCAAAAGAAAACTAATGTTATGCCAATATTTAAAAGGAGTAAACAGGATGACCTGGGTAACTATAGGCCTGTCAGTTTAACATCAATCCCGGGCAAGATAATGGAGTGGCTAATATGGGACTTGATCAATAAAGAATTAAAGGAGGGTAATATAATTAATGCTAATCAGCATGAGTTTATGGATAATAGATCTTCTCAAACTAACTTGATATATATTTTTGATGCGATTACACGTTTGTCTGATAAAGGCAATGGTGTTGATGTAATATATTTAGACTTCTGTAAGGGATTTGACTGATACTCGATAACATTTTGGTTTAAAAACTAGAATGATATAAAATGAATCTGGCACACATTAAATGTTCTAAAAGCTGGCTAACTGATTGGTCTCAAAATATAACTGTAAATGGGGAGCCATCATCAAATGGTTGTATTTCAAGGAGGGCCTGAAGGAATTGGATCATGGCCTTACACTATTTAACTTTTATCAGTGACCTATAAGAAAACATAAAAATCATCAGTGATAAAGTTTCCAGATGACACAACAATTGGGGGAGTGATAAATGATGATGAGGACGGGTCTCTGATTCAGAGCGATCTGAATAGCTTGGCAAGCAAACGATGTATGCTTAAATATAATTAAATGCAAATGTATATATATAGGATCAAAGAATGTAGATCATAACATACACAATGGGGCATTCTATCCTGAGAAATGGTGACCCTGAAAAATTGAGGGTTATGGTGAATAATCGGCGGAACATATACTCCCAATACAGAGTCTAATACAATTTTGACTCTGATCAAAAGGGCTAATGTGATCCATAGGCTTTCATAACTCAGGCCTGGTCTACACTATGAGTTTAATTCGAATTTAGCAGCATTAAATCGAATTAACCCTGCACCCATCCACACAACGAAGCCCTTTATTTCGATATAAGGGGCTCTTAATATCAATATTTGTACTCCTCCCCGACGAGGGGAGTAGCGCTGAAATTGGTATTGCCATTTCGAATTAGGGTTAGTGTGGCTGCAATTCAAAGGTATTGGCCTCTGGAAGCTATCCCACAGTGCACCATTGTGACCTCTCTGGACAGCAATCTGAACTCGGATGCACTGGCCAGGTAGAGAGGAAAAGCCCCGCGAACTTTTGAATTTCATTTCTTGTTTGCCCAGCGTGGAGACCACAGGTGACCACGCAGAGCTCATCAGCACAGGTAACCATGCAGTCCGAGAATCAAAAAAGAGCAGCAGCATGGACCGTATGGGAGGTACTGGATCTGATCGCTATATGGGGAGAGGATTCAGTGCTAGCAGAACTACATTCCAAAAGATGAAATGCCAAAACTTTTGAAAAAATCTCCAAGGGCATGATGGAGAGATGCCACAACAGGGACTCATATCAGTGCTGCATGAAAGTTAAGGAGCTCAGACAAGCCTATCAAAAAACAAAGGAGGCAAACGGTCGCTCCGGGTCAGAGCCACGGACATGCCGCTTCTACGCTGAACTGCATGCAATTCTAGGGGGGGCCGCCACCACTACCCCAGCTCTGACCGTGGATTCCGAGGCGGGGGTAATCTCAGCCACACCTGAGGATTCTGCGGATGGGGAAGAGGAGGAGGAGGAGGAGGACGAGCTTGCGGAGAGCACACAGCACTCTGTTCTCTCCAACAGCCAGGATCTTTTTCTCAGCCTGACTGAAGTACCCTCCCAACCCTCTCCAGGCAGTATCCAAGACCATGATCCCATGGAAGGGACCTCAGGTGAGTTTTCCTTTTAAAATATAAAACATGGTTTAAAAGCAAGCATTTTTTAATGATTACTTTGCCCTGAGGACTTGGGATGCATTCGCGGCCAGTACAGCTACTGGAAAAGTCTGTTAACGTGTCTGGGGATGGAGCGGAAATCCTCCAGGGACATCTCCATGAAGCTCTCCTGGAGGTACTCCAAAAGCCTTTCCACAAGGTTTCTGGGCAGTGCAGCCTTATTCCGTCCTCCTTGGTAGGACACTTGACCACGCCATGCTAGTAGCAAGTAATTTGGTATCATTGCATGACAAAGCCTGGCAGCGTATGGTCCTGGTGTTTGCTGGCATTCAAGCAACATCGTTCTTTATCTCGCTGTGTAATCCTCAGGAGAGTGATATCGCTCATGGTCACCTGGTTGAAATACGGGAATTTAATTAAGGAGACAGAGGTGGCCATTCCTACTGGGCTGTTTGCCTGTGGCTGAAAATAAATCCTTTCCTGTAGTTAGCCAAGCCAGGGGTGGGGGGGAATTGGTGCTGAGCTTTTCGCGTTTGGCTAGTAGGGATCTTCCCTGATACCAGCCACGCAGTGGGGGGAGGGGGAAAGCGATCATCCCAGATAATTGATGGGGGAGGTTAGTTTGGTTTCTGCAGAGATCTTCCCTGATACCAGCCATGCAGTGGGGGGAGGGATAAAGCGATCATCCCAGATAATTGGATGGGGGGTTAGTTTGTTTTCTGCTGCTGCAGGTTAACAGGAAAACCGCAGCACTCAATGGGCTTTGCTTGGAATGTGGGAAAGGAGGGCGCAGAAGCCGAAAGACAATGGCTTACCATGGCCGCATGCAAGCCGAATTCTGTTGTCCGGACCTGTGTATGTGATCTATAACACCAAAGCCACAGGCACTCAATATTAAGATGCAAAATGCGACCTTGCACTGAAATAACATTTGCTATGTAATGTGAATAGTGTTGTTTACCGTGAAAGAGTATAAGCATTGTTTTGTAAAATTTATCTTTTTAAATACTTCTCTCCCTTTTTTTCCCTCCCTCCAGCAGCTGCAAATTTTTCAAGCCTCCCTCCTCCATCCCGAAGGCTATCTCAGATAAGGTGGAGAAAAAAAGGACGCAAGACGACATGTTCTCTGAAATCATGGAATCAACCCGCAATGAAAGAGCTCATCTGAATGAGTGGAAGGACACGGTATCAAAGTACAGGAAAGATGCCAGTGAACATGAGGACAGGAGGGACCAACGTGAGGACAGGAGGGACCAACATGAGGACATGGGGGACCAACGTGAGGATAGAAGGGACCAAAGTGAGGAGAGGAGAGACGCTTGAGATGAGAGGTGGCGGCAGGAAGATCAGAGGAGGCAGGATGCAATGCTGGGGCTGCTGCGTAAGCAAACAGACATGCTCCGGCATCTGGTGGAGCTTCAGGAATGGCAGCAGGATCACAGAGTGCCACTACAGCCCCTGTATAACCGCCCTCCCCCCTCACTATGTTCCATAGCCTCCTCACCCAGACGTGTAAGAACGCGGGAGGGGAGGCTCCGTGCACCTTACCATTCCACCCCAGTGGACAGCCCAACCAAAAGGCTGTCATTACTTTAACCTTTTTTTAGTGGCCTTTTCCTTCCCTCCGATCCTCCTCCCAAACCCCACCCAGGCTACCTTGTCAGTTCTCTTCCTCTTTTTATAATAAATTGATAAAGAATAAATGATTTTTAAACAATAGTGACTTTATTTCCTTTGAAAGTAAGCTGTGATCGAAGGGGAAGAGTGGGTTGCTTACAGAGAATGAGTCAATAAAGCGGGCACGTTTTCATCAAGGAGAAACAAACAGAACTTTCACACCGTAGCCTGGCCAGTCATGAAACTGGTTTTCAAAGCTTCTCTGATGTGCAGCGCTTCCTGGTGTGCTCTTCTAATCGACCTGGTGTCTGGCTGTGTGTAATCAGCAGCCAGGCAATTTGCCTCAGCCTCCCACCCTGCCATAAAGGTCTCCCCCTTACTTTCACAGAGATTGTAGAGCACACAGCAAGCAGCAATAACAATGGGAATATTGGTTTGGCTGAGGTCTGAGCGAGTCAGTAACGTGTGCCAGCGACCTTTTAAACGTCCAAATGCACATTCTACCACCATTCTGCACTTGCTCAGCCTGTAGTTGAACAGCTCCTGACTCCTGTCCAGGCTGCCTGTGTATGGCTTTATGAGCCATGGTATTAAGGGGTAGGCTGGGTCCCCAAGGATAACTATAGGCATCTCAACATCCCCAACGGTTATTTTCTGGTCTGGGAAGTAAGTCCCTTGCTGCAGCCATTTAAACAGAGTAGTGTTCCTGAAGACGCGAGCGTCGTGAACCCTTCCCGGCCATCCCACGTTGATGTTGGTGAAACGTCCCTTGTGATCCACCAATGCTTGCAGCACCATTGAAAAGTACCCCTTGCAGTTTATGTACTGGGTACCCTGGTGCACCGGTGCCAAGATAGGGATATGTGTTCCATCAATTGCCCCACCACAGTTAGGGAATCCCATTGCAGCAAAGCCATCTACTATGACCTGCACATTTCCTAGAGTCACTACCTTTGGTAGCAGCAGCTCAGTGATTGATTTGGCTACTTGGATCACAGCAGCCCCCACAGTAGATTTGCCCACTCCAAATTGATTCCCGACTGACCGGTAGCTGTCTGGCGTTGCAAGCTTCCACAGGGCTATCGCCACTCGCTTCTCAACTGTGAGGGCTGTTCTCATCTAGGTATTCTGGCGCGTCAGACCAGGGGAAAGCAAGTCACAAAGTTCCAGGAAAGTGCCCTTACGCATGCGAAAGTTTCACAGCCACTGGGAATCATCCCAGACCTGCAACACTATGCGGTCCCACCAGTCTGTGCTTGTTTCCCAGGCCCAGAATCGGCGTTCCACGGCTAGAACCTGCCCCATTAACAACATGATCTCCAAAGCGCCAGGGTCCGCAGTTTGAGAGAATTCTGTGTCCGTGTCCATGTCCTTATCACTCTCGTTGCCGTGCTGACGTCGCCGCCTCCTCCTCGCCTCGTTTTTCTGGTCCTGGTTCAGCATAAACTGCACGAGAATGCACAAGGTGTTTACAATGTTCATGACTGCTGTCTTGAGCTGAGCGGGCTCCCTGCTTGCCGTGGTATGGCGTCTGCAGTGTTCACCCAGGAAAAAAGGCGCGAAACGGTTGTCTGCCATTGCTTTCGTGGAGGGAGGGGCGAGGCTGTACCCAGAACCACCTGCAACAATGTTTTTTGCCCCATTAGGCACTGGGATCTCAACCCAGAATTCCAATGGGCGGGGGTGACTGCGGGAACTATGGGATAGCTATGGGATAACTACCCACACTGCAACGCTCCGGAAATCGACACTAGCCCCGGTACATGGACGCACACTGCCGAATTAATGTGCTTAGTGTGGCCGCATACATTTGACTTTATACAATCTGTTTCCAAACTTTGAATTCTGTAAATTCGGATTAATCCTGTAGTGTAGACATACCCTCTGTCTTAATATAAAACTGTTGCATATTAATTATTGACAGATTTCAGACACTTTGTCACAGATGTCCAAGTATAGTTATTCACGATTGAAGATTTTGATCTTAATTATTTCTCCATTGAGGTTCTTACCTTATTCTCTCTATCTAATCTTATTCAGGTTCTTATAATAGTATCTGAGACTGTGTTCTGTGTTCTGTGCCTCTGCTCCCCAATCTGTAAAATGAAGATAACAGTAAAATTCATGAAAGTTTGTGTATTACTTTGAGATCCTCAGAAGTAAAGTGTCAAGTCAATGTATAACATTATTTATTCATTTTGTTTGTAAGTTACATTGAGAAACATTATCTGCAAAAATAGGCCCCAATCCTGCAAACACTTAAGCATATATTTAAATTTAAGCATATGAGTTGATATGAATGAAATTACTCATGTGCTTAAAGTTAAAAATATGCATAAGTATTTGCAGGATGGTGAAGGGAGATGGAGGCAGGTGGGGAGGGTATTGTACAGATCTGTTCTTCTTTTCTGTAACATCCTTTCATATGGGATTCTAGCACATCCCCTTTTGGTCCTGGCCAGAACATGGAAGTTCAGAGGCTCTCAGAATTGAAAAAAATAGGGGAGAATAACATACATAACTCAGGTTGAAAGAAAATGTTCAAGTTTGGGTGAAGGGTTGAGTGGAAGAGGATTTTTGTTCCCTGTGAAGTGGACCTTTCATTAAAAATAGGTAAAGATTCAGGCAGATTGTCAGCACTCCTTCACAAGCAAATTAATATGCTCATATTGCATTTAACAGAGGGGAGGATATGAAGTTAATTACTGATCAGCAGGAGACTAGTAAAACATTTAAGTTGTTCTTTGCCAAATTATACATCACAGTGTCCCATAGAGCAAAAAACCCCACCACATCCAGCCTTTCTTAAAAGGCAGAAAGATCCTCTGCTGGAATAACTGACATGGATTTGATGACTGGCCCCATTTCAAAATGAAAGGTCATTCAAGCAATAAAACCAATAAACAAGAGAGAAATTATTAGGCATGGAGAGCTAGCCTGCTAAATTTCAAAATGGGTCTGCCACCCCTTTAAATCCTTTTCTGATTCCAAGTCGTTTAGAGACTTTCATTATGAGGGTCCCGATCTTTCAATTGACTCTTCCCAGGAAGTTCTTAAGCCCAACTGAAGCCCCATCGATCCTAATGTAACCCTTCTGCCCATCTAAGTTGGCAGCAACAAGGGCCGGGTTCTGTATCTAGGGGTTCCGTTTCAATAACACAATGCAAAACCGGCTCGAGCCCCCACCCAGTGACCTGGGACAATTTCATACCACCCCCCTGGGTACCTCTAAGAGGCAATACTTCCCCTCTCGCAAGCACGGAGTCTGAGTGTAGCAGAAAATGTTTAATAACATGAGGTAAACGACATCAGCATAAAATTGGAAAAAACACCACAAACAGGATTCATAACACAAACCATGAGCAAAACCCACCCCAGCAAATTGGGCTGTGTCCTTTCCCTTTGGTTCTTGAATCCAGCAACCAAAAAATCACCCAGAGTCCCCAAAGTCCAACACCCCCAAAGTCTCTTGGGTCCAGCAACCCCCAAAGTCCCAAAAGTCCAACAACCCCCAAAGTCTCTGTCCCTGGTCAGTGCAGCCCCAGAGTAAAAAAGGGGGGGGCACGCAGGGTGTTAAGGGGCACCTTACGTGATCCAAGGCTGGCCAGCCGTCTGTTTCTCCGTGGGGGTTCCGCCGCAGCCTTTACCACGAGCCAGTCCACTTTCTGCCGTCCCACGAACTGCTCCGCTCTACAAGCTGCTCCGCTCCGCTCACCGACCTGTGAGCCGTTCCAGCCGTCCCCGCAAACAGCTCCGCTCGCCGTTCCTTGGGCCACTCCAACCGGCCCGGCAAGGCTCCACGCCGCTCACTGCTCCTCCAGTCGTCCCCACAAATTGCTCCGCCAGCTGCTGAGCAATATAGCTTCAGGCTCCCCCACTAGTTAACACAGCACTCAGTGATCTCAGCTCTTAATAACATCAGCTCTTTTGTGATTTCAGCTCATAGTAGGGGAGCCCCAGTGCTGGTGCACCATTGGCCCAAAGTGAATTCAGCTCAGCAGCCTGTAACTAGACTCCTAAGGGAATCAAAGTTAGCTCTGACATTCAACAGTGGAGAGAGGAGGCGGTGCAATTGGTGCTTCAAACCCTCAGAGGGGGCCCATACCATCAGGTACAAATACCTGTCCCCATCCTCTCTCCATTCACTGGGTTTTGTAACCCAGGCCCCTTGACAAGCAAATGCTACTTAGGTAATGGTGAAGGATTCACTCAGTCCTTCTGTCATACAACAGTTCCACTGGCCTTGATTCACAGAATCAGGGTAACAAAACTTTATTCTTCCTGCCCCAATAACAGAGAAACTGGGGATCCCACACCAGCCAAAGTAACCACTTTCGGTTGCTGTGGGCTCATGCTATGCGTGTGGGTGGTCCTATGCAAACAAGATCCGCCCCTGGAGTTCTTTTCCACACTCGCCATAATTCACCACCAGATGTCAGGGTAGAGCTCATCCTGACTCTGCTTACATCCTCCCCCCAGCCAAGAATTTGTCGTCCCGACAAATCACACTCCCTATTATACCAACTCACTGGATCCCTCCAAGGGGCCTCAGATAGCCCACTCTAGCTTCCACAAGCCTGTGTGCTAAACATATTGGTTCCTCACTAGTCACCCCAGGTGCATCATAAGTCAACCGTTTTACTGGTCTTATTACCCTGTCTCGTCTATTGAGAATTTCTGTTGCCGTGGTAGGGGGGACAGCCTCTTGAACGATGGATGGAGAGGTTTCCTTTGAGGGCCCCTCAGCTATTGGCATAGGCCCCTGCAGTTCTAGTTCTAACAGTGGAGGGTCCAAGGTGCCCAGGACATCCTCCACCTGTATGTCTCCACTGTCCAATAACCTGGGTGTGTCATCACATGGGGGTCCCACCAGTGGCCCAGGGGTGTCAGGAATGGGCCTAAATACTTCTGCCATGGGGTTTAGGGCGGAAGAGGAGGAGCTCTCTTTTGATGCTGATCGAGACTGAGATCTTGTCTCCATCCCAGGATACACCATGGTTGTGTCTTCCTCCTCAGACTCACTCTCCCATGTGCTGCATAGGGGTAGGTTAGCTACAGGGGGCTGGCTGTCCATGTTGGAGGGCAGCTTTGGTCCAGCACCTTCGTTCCGCCCGGTTGCCCTGTTGTGGCCCCTCTCATACGGGGTGTCTACCAATTCCCCCACAGGGAGCAAAAGGTTTCTATGCACTGTCTTTGTCTGCCCTGGACCATCTTCAGGTTTGATCTTGTAGACCGGCAGGTCTCCTAGCTTTTCCATCACCAAGTAAGGTACTGCCTTCCATCTGTCAGCTATCTTGTGTTTGCCAGTAATACCCAAATTTCGCAGCAGGACTCTGTCCCCCGGCTGGAGTTCTTGCAGACGTACCCTAGCATCATATCGATGTTTGTTCCGGTCTGCGTTCTTCCGAGCCGCAGATGTAGCTAAGTGATAAGCATCCCGCAGCTTTTCTCTTAGTCGGGATACATATTGCTGATGAGTTTCATAGCTATCTCCATCCTCTGATACACCAAAGCACAGGTCTATGGGTAATCTTGGTTCTCGCCCAAACATTAAGAGATATGGGGTGACTCCTGTAGCATCATTCTTTGTGGCATTGTAGGCGTGCACCAGAAATGCGACATGTTGGCTCCAGGTTGCCTTCTGCTCTGGCCGCAAAGTCCCCAACATATCTAATAGGGTTCGGTTGAACCTCTCTGGCTGTGGATCACCTTGAGGGTGATAAGGCGTTGTCCTAGACTTTTTAATTCCTGCTATCCTCAGCACCTCCTTCAGAAGGTGACTCTCAAAGTCCCGCCCCTGATCCGAGTGTATCCGGGCTGGAAATCCATAAACTGAGAAATATTTCTCCCACAGTACTCGAGCAACAGTGGTGGCCCTCTGATCACGTGTGGGATATGCCTGCGCATATCGCGTATAATGGTCAGTCACTACTAGAATGTTCCCAATATTTCTCTTGTCTACTTCTAAAGACAAGAAATCAATGCATACCAGCTCCAGAGGTTTGTTGCTGGTGATGTTCTTCAGATATGCAGCCCGCGTGGGCAGAGTTTTCCTTTTAACACATCGAGCGCAGGTCTCACATTTCCTGCGAACATCTTCAGCCATCCGAGGCCAATAGAACCTACTACGAAGAAGTTCCAGGGTCCTCTCCATCCCTAAATGTCCAAAGTCATCATGCAGGGCCCTCATGGCCAGGGCTCTGTATTCTTTTGGCAGCACTAGCTGTGCTCGTTGCTTTTGTAAAGGGTCTGTGGTCACTCGGTGTAGCACTCCCTGAATCAGTTTCAGTTTGGTCCATTCTCTCAATAGTAGTTTACCCTCCGGGTTAGGTGGGACAACCACAGCTGGGCTTCGCCCCTCCCTTTTGGCAAGTAGTGTATCACGAATGTCAATATCTTGCAGCTGGGCTTCCTGCCAGTCCGCTGCATTGAGCATGGGCAAAGGAGATTGGTCCAACGCAATATAGTTCACTGAAGCAGAAGGCACGCATTCAGGGGGCAGGCCCAAAGCTTCTGCAGCACATCCATGAAGACTCTCATGGGACTCTGGCTCCCGGCGACTCACACTGCAAATAGCCCTCACTCCATCTGTGGGTATCACAGCAACTCCTGGTGCCTGTGGACGCCTGGACAATGCATCTGCATCTACATTGCTTCTCCCTGATCGGTATTGAATGCTGAAGTCATAGCTAGCCAAAGCGGCCACCCATCTTTGCCCTGTAGCATCCAGCTTAGCACTTGTTAACACATAGGTCAGTGGGTTGTTGTCTGTCCACACCTGGAACTGAGCACCATATAAGTAGTCTCGAAATTTCTCAGTGATGGCCCATTTCAAGGCCAAGAACTCCAGCTTGTGGGTGGGATAGCGAGTTTCACTATCAGACAGTCCTCGGCTGGCAAAGGCTACAGGTTTAGGTTTTCCTTCCAGTTCCTGGTACAGTACTGCTCCCAGACCCTCCAAACTGGCATCAGTATGCAGGATAAATGGTTTGCTTGGGTCAGCAAAGACTAAGACTGGAGCATGAGTTAGGCAAGTAATGATTTCTCGAAAAGCCCTTTCACATCTCTCATCCCACCGTGGCCCAAATGGTTCGAAGGGGCCATAGTGTCTCTGCACAGGAGGCTTTGGAGACCTCCCCTTATTCTTGGTCTTAGATTTGTTCCTGCTGGACTGGTATCCCCTGGTAAGATCATTCAGAGGTTTTACAATCGTAGCATAGTTTTTCACAAATCTGCGGTAGTAGCCACTAAACCCAAGAAAGGTCTTGAGCTCTCTGTAGTTACTTGGACATGGCCATGTAGTGAGTGCTTCTATTTTATCGGGATCAGTACTCACACCCTCTTGGGACACGATGTGACCCACATACTTCACTGAGGTCCTGCAGAACTGGCATTTGTCAATTGAAAGCTTCAAACCATAATCCTCTAACCTATCAAGCACTTTAAGAAGTCTTTCTTCGTGCTCCTCCAAGGTTCTTCCAAACACAATCAGGTCATCCAAATAAACTAACACTTGCAGTAAATTCATGTCTCCCACAACTTTCTCCATAAGACGTTGAAATGTGGCAGGTGCTCCAGAAATCCCTTGGGGCATGCGTTCAAACTGATAAAACCCTAATGGGCAGATGAAGGCTGTCTTCTCCTTATCTTCTTCACCCAGAGGGATCTGGTAGTATCCACTCCGAAGATCCAACACAGAGAACCACTGGCTTCCTAGCAAACAGTCTAAGGCATCTTGGACTCGGGGCATTGTGTACTGGTCAACCACAGTACGGCGGTTTAGGGTGCGGTAGTCAATACACATCCGGATTTTCCCATTCTTTTTACGGACCACCACAATGGGTGAGGCGTATGGGCTGCGGGACTCTGTAATGATGCCATTCGCAGCCAGCTCCTGAAGATGTTGTCGCACATCTTCCATCTCGGAGAGGGCAATCCTCCTAGATCTCTCCCTGAAAGGTCGAGAGTCATGTAGTCTGATGTTGTGCTCTACTCCTTTTGCACATCCCACATCCCACTCATGCAATGAGAACACCTTGGATCTTTCACAAAGTTTCCTCCTCAGGCGATCTTTCCACTCCTCGGACAACGGTGAATCTCCAAAGTCAAACTTTGCTGGGTCTATTGTGGGAACTTGAGTCTCACACTGGGGTTTTACAATTGATTCCGGCTCGAAGAGGTCTGCTATCTTTTGTCCTTGCTTCACAACAACATCTCGACTTGTTTCATTAGCAATCAGTATAGTCACCTTTTCCTGGGCTTCAGCAGGTAGGGTTATGACTCCACTGGGGACCAGCACTCCTTCCGGGAGCTCTCCTTCAACTGGCTGCTCTACCATTGCTAATGCCCCTTTACTGCCTTTCAGCCGGGTACTCATGACAAGCACTTCCTGCTCTGTCCTTGCAGGCACTACTAAGGGGGTTGTGCCCATGTACTTCAGCGCCCCAATGGGTAGCTCAGATGTCTCCTTTTTAGCACCCTCAATCTTCCTATAGGCTTCAGCACAAAGCGTATGGATCATCAGGGTATTCAGGTACTGGTCCCCAGCCCGTCGTCTGCAGTAATCCGCGAGCACCTTGAAGAGACTGGAGTTGGTCCCTATCAGCACCGACACATCCGAGGTCCCTTTAGGGTCAGGGCATATTAATGCAGCTGTGTCCACCTCTTCTCTTACCCCAGCAACCTCCTCTGGGAATTCCAGGTGCACTATGACATACCCTTGGTAGGGGTATTCATCCATGCTGAGGCCACACAGACCAACGCCAGTCAGTGGCTGTATAGGCAGATGCCTAAGCATCTGTTGGTAGAATGACTGAAATATAATAGTCACTTGAGATCCAGTGTCAAGCACGGCTTTACACTCCGCCCCTTCAATCTTCACCATGACCTCTGCTCGAGGCCCTATCAGTCCTGCGGGGATCCCAGCTGGACGGTCGTTTCTGGGGGAATCTTCAACTCCTGCAGGCCTGGGTGGTCCCCGTCCCCGGACTCTCTGGCAGCTACCGGATCTCTCCCAACTGATCCTCAGCTTTCCATACACTAAGGAGGGGTTTTCTTCATTATGGCACTTGGCAGCACTGTGTCCGTCCTGACCACATCGGTAGCAGAAGAATTGTCCTTTCCCCCTTCGCCCAGGTGGAATGGTGGCTCTAAATGCTGACTTCTCCATCGCCACAGTCAGAGGCGCCTCATTCCTGGAAATCTTAGCTCGGTCAATGGTGCTTTGCAGTTCAGCTATCCGTTCTGTCAGGACCTGCATTTGTTGGGCAAGTTCCTCTGTGGTGCTCACCATCAGTACACTGGCCGTTTGCAGTGGTGTTGTGCCGGCTGGCTCCAATGTTTGGGCTTCCCAAAACTCGCTGGCAGCCTGCCTTTCTTCCTCTTCTCTGACCTCCTTTATCAGCTGGGAATAACTTGGGGGATGTTCCCGTCGTTCTCTTAGCCGGAGATGGAGTAGAATCGGGTTCTGATACTGAGCTCCTCTTACAATTTGAGCCAGTCTGGTCCGATCCATCTGTTCAGCAGTCACTGCTCCCCTCATGACAGCTCTCTGAAGCAGTCTCTCCAGCCTCTGTATATAGGCTGAAATCTTCTCGCCAATTTGCTGTCGGGAATTAAGGAACTTACAGTAACTGTCTTCAGGGCCCTCTACGCTCCCAAAGGTATGATCAAGGGCCTCTAGGCAGTCCTTCACACTGACCCCAGGGTCAATGAGCTTCAGGGTGCGAATCACATCTAATGCTGGGCCACTGAGGCTCTCTATTAGACATCTTCGCTTTTCTGCATCGGGTACGGCCCACTCCTGCAGCATTTCAGTGGTATGCTCCAACCAGGGTTCGAACTCCTCTGCCCCAGCAAATAATCTTAACTCACGACAAGAGTTTAACATAGCCTGGGACAGCACAACCTTTTCCAATATTTGCCCCAGTGCTTTTGCCCAATCATTGGCTGAGGCTGCGGCCCCTGAGCTAGAGGCTGCAGGGCCGGGGCCTAACAAACCTGACATATTAGCCATTATACAAACAGTAATTTCCTCAAAATATAACCACAATTGTTTCCCAATGCAGTAGAACACTCAACAGGTGCTTGCGAGGGGTACTGACCCAGGGAATCCCGGACGAGCCCCCAAAAATGTAACCCTTCTGCCCATCTAAGTTGGCAGCAACAAGGGCCGGGT
>NW_020688641.1:0-3229 GCF_002925995.2 Terrapene triunguis | reverse complement strand
GCTCTTTTAGAATCTATTGAATGCTGGTGTATAAGGGAGAAACAACAAAAAATAATTAAATGCTTTTCAGCATAATCTGGAGCAATATGAGGATGTCTGGGAAGGAGACAATCTCACTCCGTAGGGGGCACTTAGTGACTCTAACAATCACTTTGGTAATGGGAGATGGGAATAAACTGCTAAGGGTATGTCTACACTACGGGATTAATCCGAATTTATATAATTCGAATTTGTAAAACAGATTGTATAAAGTCGAATGTATGCAACCACACTAAGCACATTAATTCGGCGGTGTGCGTCCATGTACCGGGGCTAGCGTCGATTTCTGGAGCGTTGCACTGTGGGTAGCTATCCCATAGCTATCCCATAGTTCCCGCAGTCTCCTCCGCCCATTGGAATTCTGGGTTGAGATCCCAATGCCTGATGGGGCCAAAAACATTGTCGCGGGTGGTTCTGGGTATATCCTCCCCCCTCTCCAGGAAGCAACGGCAGACAACCGTTTCGCGCCTTTTTCCTGGGTGAACAGTGCAAACGCCATACCACGGCAAGCATGGAGCCCGCTCAGCTCAAGACAGCAGTCATGAACATTGTAAATACCTCGCGCCTTATCATGCAGTTTATGCTGAACAAGAACCTGGAAAACCAGGCGGCAAGGAGCAGGCTACAGCAGCGCGGCGACGAGAGTGATGAGGATATGGACATGGAATTCTATCGAACCGCGGGACCCGGTGCTTTGGAGATCATGCTGTTAATGGGGCAGGTTATAGCCGTGGAACGCCGATTCTGGGCCCGGGAAACAAGCACAGACTGGTGGGACCGCATAGCGTTGCAGGTGTGGGACGATTCCCAGTGGCTGCGAAACTTTCGCATGCGTAAGGGCACTTTCTTGGAACTTTGTGACTTGCTTTCCCCTGCCCTGAAGCGCCAGAATACCAAGATGAGAGCAGCCCTCACAGTTGAGAAGCAAGTGGCAATAGCCCTGTGGAAGCTTGCAACGCCAGACAGCTACCGGTCAGTCGGGAATCAATTTGGAGTGGGCAAATCTACTGTGGGGGCTGCTGTGATGCAAGTAGCCAAAGCAATCACTGAGGTGCTGCTACAAAAGCTAGTGACTCTGGGAGATGTGCAGGTCATAGTGGATGGCTTTGCTGCAATGGGATTCCCTAACTGTGGTGGGGCGATAGATGGAACCCACATCCCTATCTTGGCACCGGAGCACCAGGGTACCCAGTACATAAACCGCAAGGGGTACTTTTCAATGGTGCTGCAAGCACTTGTGGATCACAAGGGACGTTTCACCAACATTAACGCGGGCTGGCCGGGAAGGGTTCATGACGCTCGCGTCTTCAGGAACACTACTCTGTTTAAAGGGCTGCAGCAAGGGACTTACTTCCCGGACCAGAAAATAACCGTTGGGGATGTTGAAATGCTAATAGTTATTCTTGGAGACCCAGCCTACCCCTTAATGCCAGCAGAAAACAAACTAACCCCCCCCCAATCCAATTCTCTGGGATGATCGCTTTATCCCTCGCCCCACCGCGTGGCAGGTATCAGGGAAGATCCCTGCAGAAACCAAACTAACCCCCCCGCCCCCTCCTCCCGCCATGAATTCTCTGGGATGATCAATGTACCCCTCCCCCCACCGCGTGGCTGGTAACAAGCCTCTGTGCTTGGCTAACTGCAGGGAAGGATTTCTTTTCAGCCACAGGCAAACAGCCCAGTAGGAACGGCCACCTCTGTCCCCTTAATTAAGTTCCCGTATTTCAACCAGGTTACCATGAGCGATATCACTCTCCTGAGGATTACACAGCAAGATAAAGAACGGATGTTGCTTGAATGCCAGCAAACACCGGGACCATACGCTGCCAGGCTTTGTCAGGCAATGATACCAGATTACTTGCTGCAAGCATGGCGTGGTCCAGTGTCCTACCATGGAGGACGGAATAAGGCTGCACTGCCCAGAAACCTTGTGGCAAGGCTTTTGGAGTACCTCCAGGAGAGCTTCATGGAGATGTCCCTGGAGGATTTCCGCTCCATCCCCAGACACGTTAACAGACTTTTCCAGTAGCTGTACTGGCCGCGAATGCATCCCAAGTCCTCAGGGCAAAGTAATCATTAAAAAACGCTTGCTTTTAAAACAAGTTTTATATTTTAAAAGGTAAACTCACCTGAGGTCCCTTCCATGGGGTCAAGGTCTTGGATACTGGCTTGGGAGGGTTGGGAGGGTACTTCAGTCAGGCTGAGAAAAAGATCCTGGCTGTTGGGGAGAACGGAGTGCTAGGTGCTCTCCGCAAGCTCGTCCTCCTCGTCCTCCTCCTCGTCCCCATCCGCAGAATCCTCAGGTGTAGCTGATGAGACTATCCCCGACCCGGAATCCACGGTCACAGGTCGGGTAGTGGTGGCGGCCCCCCCTAGAATTGCATGCAGCTCGGCGTAGAAGCGGCATGTCCGCGGCTCTGACCCGGAGCGACCGTTTGCCTCCTTTGTTTTTTGATAGGCTTGTCTGAGCTCCTTGACTTTCACGCGGCACTGATCTGAGTCCCTATTGTGGCCTCTCTCCATCATGCCCTTGGAGATTTTTTCAAAAGTTTTGGCATTTCGTCTTTTCGAACGAAGTTCTGCTAGCACTGAATCCTCTCCCCATACAGCGATCAGATCCAGTACCTCCCGTACGGTCCATGCTGGTGCTCTTTTTCGATTATCAGCCTGCATGGTTACCTGTGCTGATGAGCTGAGCTATCTGTGGTCACCTCTGCTCTCCACGCTGGGCAAACAGGAAATGAAATTCAAATTTTGCTGGGGCTTTTCCTGTCTACCTGGCCAGTGCATGCGAGTTCAGATTGCTGTCCAGAGCGGTCACAATGATGTACTCTGGGACAGCTCCCGGAGGCCAATACCATCGAATTGCGGCCACACTAACCCTAATTCGAAATGACAAAATCGATTTTGGCGCTACTCCGCTCGTCGGGGTGGAGTACAGAAATCGATTTTAAGAGCCCTTTATTTCTAAATAAATGGCTCCGTTGTGTGGATGGGTGCAGGGTTAATTCGATTTAACGCTGCTAAATCCGAATTAAAGTCATAGTGTAGACCAGACCTAAGGGTCAGTTTAGACTAGAAAAAGGGGTGGAGGAACGAAGGAGACGCCCTAGATAATCCCTACCACTTTTCCTGCCCTAGAGAGACACTAGGAGGCTGATATGATCACTCCCCATTTATTCCCAGTAGA
>NW_020688640.1:0-5469 GCF_002925995.2 Terrapene triunguis | reverse complement strand
TAGTGTCAGTGAGTTACACTGATTTACACCAGCTGCGGATCTGGCACAAAATTAATATATAATGAAGTTGAGAGTGTTGAGCCCCTTGCCAGATCCAAGTCACAAGGGAGGAACATACTTAAGTGCTTTCCCTCAGGATAGATAGAAAATCAGGAAAACTACTATAAGAGTTAACAGATCAGCAAGATTTGCACTTGTCTAAAAGTCTCAGTTTTGCTTTTCTGGGGCTGGATTACAATAACTGCATATACACTGCTACAAACCAGAATGCCATTGGGAAAGCCATCTGCTGTGTGAGAGAACTCTCAGCTCCTACCAGCACAACATTTTTCTTACCTTGCCTTGCCTCCTCCTGTTAAAACTTCTGAGAGCCAGCTCTGCCAAAGCACAGGACTTGAGTCAACGTTTTGATTTTGAAATGAAGAGCATACAGAATTTATAATATCCTGCTGAGTGGCATGCAATTTGTAGCTAGCTTCCAGGTCCTGAGGCAAGTGGCAATAGGTCAGTAAAAGCTTTTATCATTGTTTGGTGATGGAATATAAAATCTTTAATCTTATTTGTTTTCAAATGATATTGTCAGGTGAGCAGGAATAGGTTACAATATCTGCTGTGGGGAAAGACACAATGAATAGATGCTATCTGACAGGTCTCAGATTTTTCCTCGGGGTGGGGAGGGAAGGTTTGTTTATGTCAGGCTGGGCACACACGATATCTGAACAAAGTGCTGGGTTGGGATATGTTTCTTCAATACTCAGTGGCAATTGATACAAATGTATAATAGCGGAGTCTTTCTAAATTTCATCCCACAAAGCACAAAATGAGGTAGTAATAATAATAATATTTCGCTTCTATATAGCTATATCAATAGATCTCAAAGCATTTTACAAAGAAAGGTAAGTGCCATTATCTCCATTTTATAAATGGAGAAACTGAGGCACAGACTGGTGATGTTGAGTTGCCCAAGGTCACACACTAGGTCAGTGGCAGAGCTAGGAATAGAATCCCATTTACCTGACTCCCAGTCCAGTGACCTCTCCAGCTAGACCAGGCCTGCACAACTCGTAAAGCGGCGAGGGCCATATTACTCCAAAGAAAATAGCTGAGGGCCGAAACCCCCCGGCCGTGCTGAAACACGCCCCCCCCCCAGCGCCACCCAGCTCCGTCGAACCCCATCCCTGCCCAGCCCCTGTGTAAGCAAGCAGGACTCACCCCGGCGGCGCCTCCTGCTGGTCTTCTCGGGAATTAGCTCATCCAGCCGTTGGAGCGACCTCTGCAGGCCGGTGTCCCACTGCCGCTGGCTCTGTGTCCCTCCTGGACCCCGGTGCCCTTTGATCTGGGGTGCTGCCCCCTGGCAATAACCCCCACACTCTGGCTCTTGGTCTCCTCTCGCTGGGGAACCCCCAATCCTCTAATCCCCACCTCACCTCAGTATAAGGCTACTGCCAGTCACTAACTAGCCCCCGCGCCCTGGGGTAGACTGCAGTATATCAGCCACTCATCACAGGCAAGGTTGGGTTTGGACCTGCTGCCTCCCTCTATAGCTGGGCTGCCCCTCTGCAGCCCTGGTACCGGTCTTAGGCCCTTAGCTAGGTCCGCAGCTTGGGGGTTTTCCAGGCTGGAGTTCCCCAGCTCCTCTAGCCTTCCCCAGCCCTGCTCCACTCCCAGTACCCTGCTCAACTCCCTAGCAGCCAGACCCTTCTCTCTCTACAAGCAGAGAGAGACTTCCTCTGGGCCTCTGGCTCACAGCCTTTTTATACAGGCCAGCTGGGGCCTGATTGTGGCATGGCCCAGCTGAAGAGGCTTCCCCAATCAGCTCAGCTTTTCCCCTGCCACAGCCCTCCCCCAAGGCTGTTTTAAGCCCTTCAGGGCAGGAGCGGGGTAACCACCCTGCTACACCCCCCGAAACACATCCCCCACCCCAGCGCTGCCCACACCGCGGAAACAAACCCTCCTTCCCCAGCGCCGCCCCGCCGAAACAGCTGTGGGCCAAAAAGGAAGGGTTTTTTTGGGGGGGGGGGAGAGGGTGTGATACTTTATTAAGAATTTTTCAATTAAAGCAAACAATTTTTAAAATTATTATATTTTTTTTTAATAATGGAAAAATGAAAAACACCTGTTCCGTTGAAAGAAAACATTTGTACTTTTCATAATTATCTTGCAAATTTAATGAGAGATATTACATCTCTTTTCGGCAACAAGCTTGTCATATTCGGGGGTCATATTTGAAGTGGATATTTTCATAATGTCTTCAAAATGGTCGTCAGTCAGAGAAGAACGTTGCTTGTTTTTATTCATGTTCATGATGGAAAATGTTTGTTCACATATGTAAGTGCTTCCAAAAATGCTGAACGTTTTCAGTGCAACTTCAATAAGATTCTTGTATTTTTCATCGTCCAGACTTTTGTAGAAGTCCCACAGGCTGCTTTCTCTGTGCTTATTTCGGTAAACTGCCGAACATTGAAGTTCAATAACCTCCAACTGCAAATCTTGTGTCACTTCCTCTGGATCCACAGAAAAGGGATCTTCAATCAGCTTCAACTGGATGTCATCATCTTTAGACAAAGTAAGTCTTCTGTCAAATTCTTCAATCAAAAGATTGATGTGCTTTGCGTATTTTTCTCCTAACTCGGCGTGTTTGTTCTGAGGGATACGCTGTGCACAAGTGGGAAAGTGACACATTTCACCTTTTGACAGCTGACTTCTGAAAAGTTTCAATTTCATTTTGAAAGCTTTCACTGCTGCACACATTTGAAATATAAGTTGATTTTTTCCCTGAAGTTGAATGTTGAGATCATTCAGGTGTGCTGTAATGTCACAAAAGAAAAAGAGATCTTGATTCCAGGACTCATTTTCAAGCTCCGGGAATTTTATTGGCCCATTTTCTAGGAATTTTGCTATCTCCTCTTTCAAAGCAACGAAACGCTGGAGCACTCTTCCTCGACTCAACCACCTCACTTCCGTATGGTAGATTAAGTCGCTGCACTCGGCGTCTTCCCCTTCAAGAAAGGCTCGAAATGTCCTATGTTTTAGTCCTCTAGAACGGATGAGGTTTACAATGGAAACTACCACTGACATTACATGCTCAAATTTTAAGACTTTGCTACACAAAACCTGCTGATGTATAATGCAGTGATGTTTGGTTATTTGTCTCCCGATAAATTCTTCAAGAAGAGTAACTGCTCCAACATTTTTTCCACACATAGCTGGAGCACCATCAGTACAAATGGCCACCAAGTTTGTGAAATCTACTCCCAACTTATCATTCATGCACTTTATCACTTCACTGGAGATATCTTTTCCAGTTGTGCGACCCATCATGGAGCACATGCCAACAAGTTCTTCAGTAATTTCAAAGTTTTTATCAATACCTCTAATAAAAATAAGAAGTTGGGCGGTGTCTTTTAAATCGGTGCTTTCATCCATAGCTAGGGAGTAAAAGCAGAATTCACTGACTCTCTGCTTTAACTGATCACTTAGATTAGTAGAAATGTCAGCTATTCTTCTCTGTACAGTCATGCGTGATAGACTGACATTCTCAAATATTCCCCTCTTTTCTGGACATAACTCAGATACAGCAATCAACATACACTTTTTTAAAAACTCGCCTTCTGTGAAGCATTTCCCAGCAGCAGCAATTTCCTTAGAAATTTGAAAGCTTACTTTAGTAACTGTATCGTTCTCAGTGCTCACTTTCTTGAAAATTTGCTGTTCTCCACTAAGGTTTTTCACTAAACTGGCTGCTTTAATTATTTTTTCATTTGAGTTCAATTTGGCGAGATTGGCATGTTTCGTTTCAAAGTGCCGCCGAAGGTTGTATTCTTTCGGAACGGCTAACGTTTCGCGACACACAAGGCACAGTATTTTGTCTTTGGAAACAGTACATAAGTATTTATTTGTCCATTCAGTGTTGAAAACTCTGTGCTCTGATTCTATTTTTCTCTTTTTCTTTTCACTCATGGTAGCCATTATGAAGCTCAAGATTTTGTTGAATAAATTCACACACAAGGGAAACACTCAGTCACACACAAAGAGAAGAGATATCTCACAGCGCGTGGCACACTAGCAAGGCACTGACAGTGTGTGGAAGCCTGTAGAGGGGGAAAGAAACGGCGCGCATAGGGTAACCAGATCACAGCAGTAAAATAGGACCCGCCCCCTCCCTGCTCGGCCCCACCATTACACCCCTCTTTAACCCCCAGGGGTCACTATATTACTGCACACAGCAGTACCAAAAAATAAAATACTGAAAATGGATGCCTCCTTCCAGCCACCGACTCGCCGCTCGCCTCCTCACCTCCCCCCAAGTATAAAGCCTCGCCGCCACTACCTGCCCACCCGCCCGCTCGGTTCGTCATCCCCCCATGAAATAAGGGGAGGGGAAAAGGGGGACAGTTTGAAGAGATTTTCTGGGGGTATGAACTAAGCCGGGGAGGGGGAAGGGGAGCAGTGTGAAGGGATTGGATGTGACTGTCCCACACACAAACACAGGGGCCACAGGGAGCCCTGGGGGTGGGGGCAGTGTGATAGGGGCTGGGGAGGGATAAGGTCCCTGGACCAGGGAAGGGGGCAGCAGTCAGGGCAGGGCAGGTGCAAAACACACACACACACAGGGCCGGCTTTAGGAAGTGCGGGGCCCAATTCTAACATTTTTGGCGGGGCCCCAGCAGGGATGACTAGAAGAAAAAAAATCATGTAAAAAAAAGCCTTTCATTTCTTCCATGTATTATTTACTTTCCATAACTATATAAATAATAAAATTATATATTATGTACATTGTGTTATATATGCTGTTGATCGGTTATTAATGAGCTCCATTTCACATGTGTGGGTCCCCGCCACTCCCTGGGGGTGTCCTAGGGTGACCAGATGTCCCGATTTTATAGGGACAGTCCCAATTTTGGGGTCTTTTTCTTATATAGGCTCCTATTACCCCTCACCCCTGTTCTGGTTTTTCACACTTGCTGTCTGGTCACCCTAGTGGTGTGCACATGTGTGGGTCCCAGCTGCTCCCTGCCCCCCTCATTGAAGCAGGTGTGCAGGGTTCCTGCCCTGGGAACTGCAGGGCACCAGTGGACATGGGGCTGGCTGGAGGCAGGGCAGGGGCCGACTGGAGGTAGGGTCTGGCTGCAGGCAGGGCAAGGGGTGCGGGGCTGGCTGGAGACAGGGGGGTATGGGGTGGGCTGGCTGGCTTCAGGCAGGGCCGCAGGGGGGTGCGGCAGGAGTTGGCTGGGCTGGAGACAGAGAAGTGCGGGACTGGCTGGCTTCATGCAGGGGGGTGCGGCAGGGGTTGGCTGGAGACAGGGCAGGGGGTGCAGCAGGGGCTGGCTGTGGGTAGGGGGTGCAGAGCTGGCTGCAGGCAGAGCAGGGGGTGCGGGGCTGGAGGCAGGGCACGGGGTGGAGCAGGGGCTGGCTGTGGGCAGGGGGTGCGGGGCTGGCTGCAGGCAGGGCAGGGGGTGCGGGGCTGGC
>NW_020688639.1:0-3047 GCF_002925995.2 Terrapene triunguis | reverse complement strand
GAGGTGGCTCAGAGTGTTGGTCTAATTTACAGCAGCCTGTCCTGAGTAGTGGCCAGAATTTCCACAGTACAGTGAGCTCCGGGGCTACCCCTCCTAGCCATGCCCTGCCTTTAACCCCTGACACACACTTCTTATTTTTCCACCACAGGACCTACCCATCAAGCCTAACATGAACTAAGTCTGTATTTCAGACCAAGATCCATCATAATCCCAGTTATTTTTCTGATTTTTTTTAAATCATATTTAAAGGTACCCACAAAGGTGTTTAGTTACTTAAGCCCCAAATTTAGGTGCCACTGCAATCCACAAAACCCCCACTGGGCTGCTGCATAAACCTGTAGGCTTGTGAACTCTCTGCACCTAAATTTTTTTGTTGTAAAGTGTCTAAGTTTCTGCCTTTGGTCATGCACACAACACCTCACTCTAGGCCTCGGGATACCTCTTTCATGCCTACCCTCAGTGGGTTCTTAGATGTTCCCCCACCCCTTTTGCCTGGTTCAGTGTTGGGGTCCATTCAAAAGCAATGACAGGGTGGTGGTGCTTCCCTTATAACTTTCAGCCCATTGGTTAGAGCATCACCTGGAATGTGGGAGACCCAGGTTCAATTTCCCCCCTGCCTTATGTGGGGGAAGAGAGGATTTGAACAGGTGTTTTCCCACCTCTCAGGAGACTGCCATAACAAATGGGCTCTGGGATATTCCTGTGTGGGTGCCCTGCAGTCTTTCCTGTTGAAGCTGTTCCACTTTTTGGATAAATAATTAGTCATTGGAGAAGGGGGACTGAACCTTGGGTCTCCCATCTCTCAGATTAGTGCTCTAACCCACAGGCTCTAGAGCCCCCCCCTCACATTTTCTCTAGCCCAATTTCTAATTATGTATTTATACAAAGCGGAACAGCTTCAAAAGTCTGTTCTCCTAAGTGTGAACTGTTACAACTCTTCTCTGTACTGTGCTTTAGTTCTGAGACAGTTACAAAGTTATAACACTCACAAGAAGCCCTGTATTTTTATTTAGCATTGGGAATTCAGATAACCATTTTTTGTTTGATTTTTAATGGCAGGGCTGAAGAACTGACCTTTCTCCTTGCTAAAAAGACTCAGTTAAAGCATTGTGTTGATACAAATCTGTAGTAATGGTCATTCTTTTCCTATGCTCAGTTTTACCACATTCTACACCATTTTCAGAGCACTGTATATTGATACTGTTTCTCTGAAAAATGTAATTTTGAAGCTCTGTGGAAGGTGGGAAAAACTGTCAACTCTTCACTGTTTGTCTCATTCTATCAGTCTCTTGTCACTTAGAAAAGAGCAAGGGAAAGGGGAGGGAACTTTAGAAAAGTTTGACAATCACAGGCACTAAATCTTGGAATTCATATTCTATTCAATAAACCTAGCTGTGTAGGAAGTTGTATTTAAAAAAAAAATCATCTCAGGAGATTGCAGTAGAATCTGACCTGGATCCTTTACCACTGCAGCAGAATTTAAACTCTGCATCACTTTTTCAACATTGTTTTCCAGATTCAGAAAAGTAAAGAAGAGAGACAGGCTTTTTTAGGATTATATAATGTGTTTTAGTAACTTGTAGCTTGTAATTCATCTTTTATTACACCCATAAAATCTTGGAAGTATTTCCTATGTTACTAAACTACACTTCAGTTTCAACGTAATAAAGAATCCCAGAAATGGGTAGACTTTGAAGGAACTTCCTGGTACCCATCCCAGTAGAGATGGAGGTTGAGAGCCCTGCTGGCAAGAACATGTCAAACAGAGTCTATGATGGTGAAATGTTAAAAATGGGATTAATAATACTTAGTACTTATATAGTGCCTTCCTCAGATGGAGGAATCATTTGATATTACTTTTGGGAAATTCAGGCACCCTCATCATCTCAGACAAAACTATCCTTGCACTGATCTACTGGGAAAACATGATGTTTTCTCTTGCATATTTACTGTGCTTCTGCTGCTGCCTTCTTTCTGAAGCTAAGTGGGTTTAAATGGATGGCATACTTTATTAGCTATTTTTAGCTTGGGACAAATTCCTTGTTTCCTTTATTCTTGTTATCTAACTAAAATGCTCACTCTGTACAGAACTTGTTAGATAACAAAATCCATCTGGTCTGAAGGGAATTACCTGCTTGAGGCATTTTTATTTCTTTGGTTTTCCTTGCTTCATATTTCCAGTTCCTTTATTCAGGAATAGAAAAGGGTGGATGAAGGCTTCCTGCATAGAAAATATTTTGATGCTTCTAGCTGGGCGATGAAGGGGCAACATATGAGGGAAATGGCTGGGGTTTCTTTTTGGGGAAGAGCGGGGGAAGTTTAATCTTTATGTAAGTATTTGTTTTTCTGTATTAAGAAGGCTCAGGGTGGATAAAAATCGAAGGTTTTCCCTTCAAAAATCCGATTTAAATAAAAACAGATTAAAAAAAAAATCTAAAGATACATTATAGCTCAAGGATGTAGAGGCTCTCTACACAAACATCCCACACACAGATGGAATACAAGCTGTCAGGAACAGTATCCCTGATGATGACACAGCACAACTTATTGCTGAGCTCTGTGACTTTATCCTCACGCACAATTATTTCAAATTTGGTGACAATATATACCTCCAGACCAGTGGCACCGCTATGGGCACCCGCATGGCCCCACAATATGCCAACATCTTTATGGCTGACCTGGAACAACGCTTCCTCAGCTCTCGTCCACTCACGCCCGTTATCTACCTACGCTACATTAATAACATCTTCATCATCTGGACCCATGGGAAGGAGACCCTGGAAGAATTCCACCATGATTTCAACAGCTTCCACCCCACCATCAACCTCAGCCTGGACCAATCTACACGGGAGGTCCACTTCCTGGACACCACAGTACAAATAAGCAATGGCCACGTTAACACCACCCTATACCGAAAACCCACCGACCGCTATGCCTACCTTCATGCCTCCAGCTTCCACCCTGGACACACCACACGATCCATCGTCTACAGCCAAGCATTGAGGTACAACCGCATCTGCTCCAACCCCTCAGACAGAGACCAACAC
>NW_020688638.1:0-7745 GCF_002925995.2 Terrapene triunguis | reverse complement strand
GATGTGCACAGAACACAGACAGGATTGGTTCCCATATAGTTACAGAACTGCAGTAAAGTGCAACAATTTTCAGCTTGTGTGATTGAAGGATATCTGGATGCATATTATAAGACTGTCCTACATAAATGAGGAAAAGTTGAGGTGCCTTTATTATTCTTTTGTTCCACTCTTTGTTTCTATGGGGAATTTGCCAATGCAATATCACTGTCTTCCTTTTAAACAAATAAAACTTAAAAAAAAAAAAAAGGCAATGGCTGTTGAAAATAGCAATTCCAGTCCTAATAACCACTGGGAAGTATTTCTTGCTCAATTTTATCCTACTTTTCTACAGCAAGTTACAGTGGATCAGTATATTTGATTTGGGAGAAATGAAGTAACAGCTGCCCAAATTGACCTTCAGCACTCCTGAATTTTGAGGGTGTTCAAATCTGGAAGGCAGGTGCTAGATTCCCTTTCTGACTATTAGCTAAATCTGGAAAGGAAAAGTCAATTTCTGCTTCCATGGCTCAGAAGTAGAAATCTTCCTACGTGCCTGGTACTGTATCTAAAGCTGCCCAGGTCCTCTAGTAGAGCCTCCCCTCCCTTACTTTTCATTTTAAATTCTAGTGGGATCCACGTACCTCCCTTGCTAGACTTCAGATAGAGAGGGGCACTGTCCATTTAGTCCACCCAATTCTTTCTTTGGGGGCTGCAAGGTGAGGTCACACCAGTATCCCTAATCCAGTCTGGGGATGTCTTCTGAAGGGGATATCTGGGCCAAAGCCTTCTACTCCTTGAGCACACTTGTTCCCCCGTTCACAGTGCCACCCCATTCTAGCAGTGAGCTCTCTATTTACAGCAAGCTGCAGCATGAAGTCTCAGCTACCTCACTCCCTCCCCCTCCCTTTCCTGTTGATCGCTGCCAAGGGAATGCTGGGAAATGTAGTTCTTTCCCTACTCCAGGGCTGGCTCTATAGGCAGGGAGCTAACCAAGGAACTACAGCTCCCAGGGCCCCCTGTTGGTTCTCAGCTCCCCTGCTGGATCCCTGCCGCCCCTACAAATGTGCTGCCCCAAGCACTTGCTTGCTTTGCTAGTGCCTAGAGCTAGCCCTGCTTGGATAAGCAGAGAATCCTCAGGCTCAAAGTTTTCTGTGTACTATTGGTGAAAACTCTCAAAGCCCAAATAAACCCCTTTAACGTACCTGCAGACAGTCATCTTTGCACATCTCCATCTGCTCTTTTATCTGTAGAGTCTCAGTCAGGGATTTAAAGGTAACATCTAGCAACAGAAAGAGAGGCATGGACAATTACATCAGGTCAACCTCTGCAGGGCTAAGTTTTTCAAAAGTGTCTCTTGATTTGAGACATCTTAAAAGGGCCCTGACTTTCAAAAGTGCTGAGCATTCACCCTCTGAAAATCAGGCCCCTTTAAGGTCTCAGGTTAGGCGACCAAAATCACAGGGCAATTTTGAAAATCTTGGCCTAAGTGACACACCTAAGGCCACACACACAGGGACTCTAGGACAGAGCTGGGAATGGATGCTTGATCACTTGAGTCCTTGCCTAGCATTTTAGCCACAAGGGCCATCCTTTCTTCCTACCAGAATACAAAGTTGATGATCTACCTAAACCCAGCAGGTGTTTTCTCCCTTTAACTCTGGTGTGACCCATAAGGAGTGCGAAGCTGGAGAGATGGTCACAGCTGCAGATGGTGTGAGTGCTGTTTGTGTGGAGAACAGTGCAGCCATCCTTAGGCCAGGTGCCATTCCCAGCGATGAATTTCCAATGAACGCAGCGAGTCTCTTCCTCCTCTTTCTTTGCCTGGAAACAAAAACACCATCATCATCATCCTCACTGGATCATGGGGAGAATACTGTTTCTTTTGTCACAAATCTCTAATACACAGTAATAAACCTGAAGTCATCAATGGCTTCATGGCTCTCATTGTGCTGCACATAACAACCATTTGGGACATCTCATTGGCAGTGTAAATACAAGCGAGATGAAGAAGTTACTCACCTTGTGCAGTAACGATGGTGCTTCGAGATGTGTCCCCCTGTGGGTGCTCCACTCTAGGTGTCGGTGCATCCCTGCACTGGAGATAGGAGATTTCTCACAGCAGTACTCGGTCGGGTGAAGGGCGTGCACAGGAGTTGTCTCATGCAGCCATTGGCACCTCCTGTAGCGCACACTCCCCTGAGCGTCCCCTCCGTTTTTTCTCTACCACAGAGCTTGGCTGTGTGAACTCCAAAGTAGAGGGGAGGAGGGTGGGTAGTGGAGCACCCACAGGGACACACATCTCGAAGAATCATTGTTACTGCACAAGGTAAGTAACTTCTACTTCTTCGAGTGGTGTTCCTGTGGGTGCTCCACTCTAGATGCTTGTAGAGCAGTACCCCACCAGGGGTGGTAAGGTTTCAGAGGTATGTATAAGTGTGTGATGAGAGCTCAGTGAGGCCAACGATAGAGTATGAGACAAGGCCTTGGGTGATAGCATAATGCTTTGCAAAAGCGTGCTCTGATGTCCAGATTGCAGCTCTACAAATATCTATTAAGGGGACATTGTT
The DNA here is from genome assembly GCF_002925995.2 of Terrapene triunguis. Classification (NCBI taxonomy): domain Eukaryota; kingdom Metazoa; phylum Chordata; order Testudines; family Emydidae; genus Terrapene; species Terrapene triunguis. The sequence continues at coordinate 5,199 of NW_020688638.1, read as the reverse complement.
CAAGAATGTGATTCATGTCGCCATGGCTCATGTTGAGTGGGAATCTGATGCCCACAGGGGGTTCTTTGTGATGCAGATGGTAGCAAGTTACAGGTAGAGACCCATTTGGAGAGTCTCTGGGTCGATATTGTAGAGCCCTTGGAGTGCTCTGCTGTAGAGACAAATAGTCTTGGTGACTTGTGGAATGGTTTTGTTCTGTCCAAGTAGAAGGCTACAGCCCATCTGACATCTTGCATGTGCAACGTTGCTTCTCAAGAGTCGTTATATGGCTTGGGATAGAAGGCAGGTAAGTGTATGTTTTGGTTAATATGAAAATGTGTAGCCATTTTGGGCAAGAATTTTGGGTGAGGATGTTAACATAATTTTGTCTTTGTTAAATACAGTGTATGGTGGTTCAGCCATCAATGCTCCTATTTTGCTGACACGTCTGGCAGACGTGATTGCCACTAGGAATGCGACCTTCATTGACATATGAAGGAGCGAGCAGGTTGCTAGAGGTTCGAAGGGTGGTCTTGTGAGACATTTGAGCACAAGATTGAGATCCCAGGGTGGTGCAGGTTGCCGTACTTCTGGGTACATGTTCTGTATACCTGCTAGAAAGCGCCTAGCTGTGTAATTGGGTGAGTGAATATTGAAGCCCCTTCTATCTCTTTGTGGAGGGCCGTGATGGCAGCCAGGTGTACTTTAATAGAGCTTATGGCTAACCCCGTTTCCTTCAATTCTAGTAGGTAGTCTAGGATCATAGATAGCAGCGCCTTGGTCGCATCCAGCTGTTTTTGCTGACACCAAAGGGAGAATCTTCTCCACTTGTGGTGGTAAGTATTTCTAGTGGTGAGGTGATGGCTATTTAGTAATACCTGTTTTACTTTCTCCAAACAGTTCAATTCCCCATGTTGGAACCAGAGAGGAGCCATACTTTGAGATGGAGCTTCGCTGGGTCTGGATGGAACGTCAGGCCCTTGCTCTGGGACAGGAGGTCCGTCCGGAAAGGCAGCGGTTGTGGGGCAGAGACTGCTAGACGTGAGAGGTATGGAAACCAAGTCTGTCTGGGCCATGTGGGGACAATGAGAATGATGTATGCTCTGTCGAGTCGTATCTTGCGGATGACCCGTGGGATCAGTGGTATCGGTGGGAAGGCGTACATGAGTGATGCGTTCCACAGGATGAGGAAGGCATCCCCTAACGATCCCGGTGTCAGGTCTGCCCTGGAGCAAAATAGTGGACATTTGTGATTTATCACTGAGACGAAAAGGTCGATTACTGGGTGACCCCATTTTTGGAATATTGTGTCGAGAACACTGTCGTGGATTTCCCACTCGTGTTCCTGTGAGAAGTGCCTGCTGAGATTGTCGGCTGTAGTGTTTTGGCACCCTGGTAGGTATGATGCTGTGATGTTTATATTGTTGCAGATGCACAAGTTCCATAAGTTCATGGCTTCTATGCATAGTGAGTGAGACCTGGCTCCCCCTTGGTGATTGATGTAAAACATGCACGCAACATTGTCGGTGAGAATAGAGATTGAGGTTTCTCGTATGAGTGGGAGGAAGTGTCGGCATGCATTGTGTACCGCGTGGAGTTCCAGGAGATTGATATGTAGTTGAGTTTCTGTCACATACCACTTGCCTTGTACATTGTGGTGACCCAAGTGGGTGCCCCAACCTATCAGAGAGGCATCTGTTCTAATAGTCACTGATGGGGGGTCTTGTTGAAAGGGAATCCCAGAGTATACATTCCCTGGCTGTGTCCACCATTGTAGGGAGAGGATAACTCTTGGTGGTAGTGTCACAAGTCTGTTGAGAGAGTGTTTGCTGGGTACATAGACCGTGTTCAGTCATTGCTGCAGACAGCGCATATGGAGTCTGGTATACTTTACTATGAAAGTCATAGCTGCCATATGTCCCAGAATCTGAAGGCATGTCCTCACTGAATTTTATGGGCTGATGGTTACCATGGAAATAAGATTGGTCAATGTAGTGAATCTGTGGTTTGGCAATATTGCCTTGGCTTGTATGGAGTCTAGGTCGGCTCAGATAAACTCCAATCGCTGGGTTGGTTCCAGGGTGGATTTCTTTTTGTTTATCTGTAGACCTAGCTGGTGAAACAGGTCTATTGTGGTCTTCAGCATGCCTGCCGTTTCTTGTCGGTTGGCACCCTTGAGAAGGCAATTGTACAAATGGGGGAAGATTATGACTCCTTTGCGTCGTAAATGTGCTGCTACTACCGCGAGCGTTTTTGAGAATATGCGGGGAGCAGTGGACAGTCCGAAGGGAAGGATCCTGTATTGGTAGTGGTTGGGTCCTACTGTGAACCGCAGGAACTGTCTGTGGGCAAGATGTACTGTAATATGGAAGTTTGCATCTTGGAGGTCGAGGGCTGCAAACCAGTCCTCCCCATCTAGCACTGAGATTATTGTGGCCAGAGTGACCGTTTTGAACCTGTGGTTGCGTACGAACCTGTTGAGTTTTCAGAGATCTAAGATTGGTCTCCATCCCCCTCCTTTCTTCTCTGTTAGGAAATATTTGGAATAAAAACCCCTCCCTCGGTATTGATGTGGTTCTGGTTCTACAGCACCCAGCAGTAGGAGGTGGTCTACTTCCTGTTGCAGAAGGTGCTCATGAGAGGAGTCCCTGAAGAGGGACGGGGAAGGAGGGAGGGTAGGGGGGATGGCTGTGAAAGGAATGGTGTAGCCAGATTGTATGATCTCCAAAACCCATTGATCTGTGGTTATCACAGCCCAGGCATGGTAAAATGGGCATAGGCGGTGACCAAAATTGTCGGATGGGGTATCTGTTGGCGCTAGAGGTGTGGGGAGGTCATGCATACCCTCGACCAAGACTTCAAAATTGTGGCTTAGATGTAGATGGACGGGCGGATGAGGCCTGGTTCTGTGGAGCTCGTCGTCTCTGGGCCTGTTGTTTGGGTCTGTTCTGAGTGAAGTATTGTGGTTGTTGATGGTTAAACAAGGTGTCTCGTGACCTCTGGTATGATGTAAAGCGAGGGCATTTGTCAGGCGGTGGGTGTATGCCTAGTGTACGTGGTGTCGTTCGGGAGGCCTTCATGGTATGGAAGACGTCGTATGTTTGAGATGAGAATAGCTTATTCCTATCGAAGGGGATGTCCTCCACTTTTAGCTGTAGTTCTTTTGGAATTTCTGAAGCCTGCAACCATGATGTTCTTCTCAGAACCAAGGCTGTTGCAGTTGTTCGGGCAGCTGTGTCCGCTACATCCATTGAGGCTTGCAGCGGTGTGCGGGCTATTAACTGACCCTCTTTGATAATGGCATTGAGTTGAGGATGCTCATTCTTGGGGAAGTCTTCCATGAGCTCTTGTATTTTACTATAGTTAAAGTAGTCGTAATTCGCTAGTAGAGCAGAATAGTTGGCAACTCTAAGCAGAAGGGTAGCTGACGAGTACTTTCCGCCCAAAGAGGTCCAGTCTCTTGTGTTCTTTATCTTGCGGTATGGAGCGGAAATGAGGCTGTTTACTGCACTGATTAGCAGCCTCTAGTACCAGAGAACAGGCTTGACGGTGTGAAAACAAAAATTCCATGCCTTTGGCTGGAATGAAGTATTTTCTGTCAGTCCTTTTGCTGGTGGGTGGTGCCGATGCCGGTGTTTGCCATATTACCTCCGCAGGCTCCAATATAGCCTCATCCATGGGGAAGGCAATCTTGGTCGATGATGCCAGTTGTAAGATTTTTAACAACTTATGTTGTTTCTCCTGCACCTCATGTAAGGCAATTTCTTGGCTGTTTGCTACTCTTTTGAAGAGTTCTTGGAACTGTTTCAGGTCATCTGGTGTCACTGGGGTAGACAGTGTCACCACTTCGTCTGGTGCAGAAGGTGAGTGTGGGAGAGGTGGTGAATCATCCAGGTCTGCCTGAGATAGTATCTCTTCCTCTTTTAACTCTGTCTCAGGGGGGTCAGAGGTTTCTCTGTGTGGTAAGGATGGGTGTACTCTGAAACCTCTTGTTGCTGGGGAAGGGGGACCAGAATAGGGGTTCTGATATGTGGACCAACGACCCTATTATGGCCATTGAATGGGGTAAGGTGGTGTGACGGGTTGGATCACAGAAACCCTCTTGGGAGCTGCCACCCGATGTTCCAAGACTACTTCTATCCCTGTTTTCCCTGCCAGCTCAGGACTCCAGCACCCTGTCTTGCTGAGCCAGACACTCCCGTCTGCTCCAATACAGACCCAGGATCTGAATTACTTGCCCCAAAGCTGCAGGTTTACCTGAAAACAGCTCACAGAAGTGTGCTTGTCTTTAACACTCAGATGCCCAACTCCCAATGGGGTCTAAACCCAAATAAATCAGTTTTACCCTGTATAAAGCTTATACAGGGTAAACTCATAAATTGTTCGCCCTCTATAACACTGATAGAGAGATATGCACAGTTGTTTGCTCCCCCAGGTATCAATACATACTCTGAGTTAATTAATAAGTAAAAAAGTGATTTTATTAAATACAGAAAGTAGGATTTAAGTGGTTCCAAGTAGTAACAGACAGAACAAAGTAAGTCACCAAGCAAAATAAAATAAAATGCGCATATCTATGTCTAATCAAACTGAATACAGATAAGATCCTCACCAGTTCCAGAATGCTCCCTTTTATAGACTAATCTCCTTTTAGCCTGGGTCCAGCAATCACTCGCACCCCCTGTAGTTACTGTCCTTTGTTCCAGTTTCTTTCAACTATCCTGGAGGGTGGAGAGGCACTCTCTTTAGCCAGCTGAAGACAAAATGGAGGGGTCTTCCACGAGTTTAAATAGACTTTCTCTTGTGGGTGGAGACCCCCCTCCTCACTCCTATGCAAAGTCCAGCTCCAAGATGGAGTTCTGGAGTCACCTGGACAAGTTACATGTCCATGCATGACTCAGTCTTTACAGGCAAAAGCCATTGTCCACGTGGTATCTTGTAGGTCTCCAGGAAGACTTCTTATGTGGATTGGAGCATTCCAAGATGCATTATTCCCCAAGTACTTCCTGATCGGGTACTTAACCTTGTGAATTCCTTCCTAAAGAAGCTGACCAAATGCCTCACAAAGCTTACTTAGAAACCAAGCAAGTATACAGCCCATATTCTTAACCTCAAGTAGAAAATGATATATGTGTACAAATAGGATGAATAGATATAGTAGACCATAACCTTTACAGAGATATGTTACATGGCACAGGCAGCACAAAACATATTCCAGTT
>NW_020688637.1:0-8866 GCF_002925995.2 Terrapene triunguis | reverse complement strand
CCTCTAAGAGGCAATACTTCCCCTCTCGCAAGCACGGAGTCTGAGTGTAGCAGAAAATGTTTAATAACATGAGGTAAACGACATCAGCATAAAATTGGAAAAACACCACAAACAGGATTCATAACACAAACCATGAGCAAAACCCACCCCAGCAAATTGGGCTGTGTCCTTTCCCTTTGGTTCTTGAATCCAGCAACCCAAAAATCACCCAGAGTCCCCAAAGTCCAACACCTCCAAAGTCTCTGTCCCTGGTCAGTGCAGCTCCAGAGTAAAAGGGGGGGGCCACGCAGGGTGTTAAGGGGCACCTTACGTGATCCGAGGCTGGCCAGCCGTCTGTTTCCCCATGGGGGTTCCGCCGCAGCCTTCACCATGAGCCAGTCCACTTTCCTGCCATCCCACAAACTGCTCCGCTGTACAAGCTGCTCCGCTCCACTCTGCTCACCGACCTGTGAGCCGTTCCAGCCATCCCCGCAAACAGCTCCACTCGCCGTTCCTTGGGCCACTCCAACCGGCCCCGCAAGGCTCCGCGCCGCTCCTCCAGTCGTCCCCACAAATTGCTCCGCCAGCTGCTGAGCAATATAGCTTCAGGCTCCCCCACTAGTTAACACAACACTCAGTGATCTCAGCTCTTAATAACTTGAGCTCTTTTGTGATTTCAGCTCTTAGCGATTTCAGCTCATAGTATAGTAGGGGAGCCCCAGTGCTGGTGCACCATTGGCCCAAAGTGAATTCAGCTCAGCAGCCTGTAACTAGACTCCTAATGGAATCAAAGCTCTGACATTCAACAGTGGAGAGAGGAGGTGGTGCAACTGGTGTTTCAAACCCTCAGAGGGGGCCCATACCATCAGGTACAAATACCTGTCCCCATCCTCTCTCAATTCACTGGGTTTTGTAACCCATGCCCCTTGTCAAGCAAGTGCTACTTAGGTAATGGTGAAGGACTCACTCAGTCCTTCTGTCATACAACAGTTCCACTGGCCTTGAATCACAGAATCAGGGTAACAAAACTTTATTCTTCCTGCCCCAATAACAGAGAAACTGGGGATCCCACACCAGCCAAAGTAACCACTTTCAGTTGCTGTTGTTTCATGCCAGGCGAGTGGGTGTGCCTATGCAAACAAGATTAGCCCCTGGAGTTCTTTTCCACACTCGCCATAATTCACCACCAGATGTCAGGGTAGAGCTCATCCTGACTCTGCTTACAATTATAATTGTATTTTTTTAAAGCTCAGAATGGACCACTTAACCTTAAGCTAACCCAGAGCATTATCCTCCCTGTTGAAGGAAAAGGCCCAAGTAGGGACCATAGAATTGTGGAAGTAAATGCGTGGTTATGCAGGTGGTGTCAGAGAGAGGGCATTGGATTTTTCGACCATGGGATGTTGTTCCAGGAAGAAGGATAGCTAGGAAGAGATGGGATCCACCTAATGAAGAGAGGGAAGAGCATCTTCACAGGCAGGCTTGCTAACCTAGTGAGGAGGGCTTTAAACTAGGTTTGCTGGGGGATGGAGACCTAAGTCCTGAGTTAAGTGGGGAAGTGGGATACGAGAAGGAAACACAAGGAGGAGGGTGCAACAGGGTTCATACTGATTCATACTGAAAAAGTAGGGCAATTGGCTAGTTATCTTAGGTGCCTGTACTCAAATGCAAGAAGCCTGGGAAACAAGCAGGAAGAATTGGAAGTCCTGGCACAGTCAAGGAACTATGATGTGATTGGAATAACAGAGACTTGATGGGGTAACTCACATGATTGGAGCACTGTCATGGATGGGTATAAACTATTCAGGAAGGAGAGGTAAGAGAGAAGAGGTGGAGGAGTTGCACTGTATGTAAGAGAGCAGTATGATTGCTCAGAGCTCCAGTATGAAACCGAAAAAAAGCCTGTTGAGAGTCTTTGTGCTAAGTTTAGAGGCGAGAGCAGCAAGGGTGATGTCGTGGTGGGCATCTGCTCTAGACCACCAGACCAGGAGGATGAAGTAGACTAGGCTTTCTTCAGACAACTAACAGAAGTTTCCAGATCACAAGCCCTGTTTCTCATGGGGGACTTCAATCATCCTGACATCTGCTGGGAGAGCAATACAGCAGTGCACAGAAAATCCAGGAAGTTTTTGGAGAGTGTTGGGGACACCTTTGTGGTGCAAGTGCTGGAGGGACTAAGGGGTCGTTCTCCTCTTGACCTGCTGCTCACAAACAGGGAAGAATTGGTAGGGGAAGTAGAAGTGGGTGGCAACCTGGGCAGCAGTGACCAAGAGATGGTCGAGTTCAGGATCCTGACAAAAGGAAGAAAGGAGAGCAGCAGAATACAGACCCTGGACTTCAGAAAAGCAGACTTAGAATCCCTCAGGGAAATGATGGGCAGGATCCCCTGGGAGGCTAATATGAGAGGGCAAGGAGTCCAGGAGAGCTGGCTGTATTTTAAAGAAGCCTTATTGAGAGTGCAGGAACAAACTATCCCAATGTGTAGAAAGAATAGCAAATATGGCAGGCAATCAGATTGGCTTAACAGTGAAATCTTTGCTGAGCTTAAACACAAAAAGGAAGCTTACAAGTGGTGGAAACTTGGACAGATGGTTAGGGAGGAGTACAAAAATATTGCTCAAGCATGCAGGGATGTAATCAGGAAGGCCAAAGCACAATTGGAGTTGCAGCGAGCAAGGGATGTGAAGGGTAACAAAAAGGGAACTCAATGCTTTCTGCAGAAAAGGACCTAGGGGTTACAATGGATGAGAAGCTGGATATGAGTCAACAGTGTGCCCTTGTTGCCAAGAAGGCTAATGGCATTTTGGGCTATATAAGTAGGGACATTGCCAGCAGATCGAGGGACGTGATCATTCCCCTCTATTCGACATTGGTGAGGCTTCATCTGGAGTACTGTGTCCAGTTTTGGGCCCCACACTACAAGAAGGATGTGGAAAAATTGGAAAGAGTCCAGCAGAGGGCAACAATTATGATTAGGGGGCTGGAGCACATGATTTATGAGGAGAGGCTGAGGGAACTGGGCTTGTTTAGTCTGCAGAAGATAAGAATGTGGGGGGATTTGATAGCTGCTTTTAACTACCTGAAAGGGGGTTCCAAAGAGGATGGATCTAGACTGTTCTCAGTGGTACCAGATGACAGAACAAGGACTAATGGTCTTAAGTTGCAGTGGGGGAGGTTTAGGTTGGATATTAGGAAAAACTTTTTCACTAGGAGGTTGGTGAAGCACTGGAATGGGTTACCTAGGGAGGTGGTGGAATCTTTTTCCTTAGAGGTTTTTAAGGTCAGGCTTGACAAAGCCCTGGCTGGGATGATTTAGTTGGGGATTGGTCCTGCTTTGAACAGGGGGTTGGACTACATGACCTCCTGAGGTCCCTTCCAACCCAGATAGTCTATGATTCTATGATAAGGGTTGCTACAGGTAAGTTAGCAACAAGAAGAAGGTCTGGGACAGTGTGGGACCCTTACTGAATGGGGGAGGCAAACTAGTGACAGATGATGTGGAAAAAGCTAATGTACTCGATGCTTTTTTTGCCTCTATCTTCACAGACAAGGTCAGCTCCCAGACTGCTGCACTGGACAGCACAGTGTGGGGAGGAGGTGAGCAGCCCTCAGTGGTGAAAGAACAGGTTAAAGACTATTTCTAAAAGCTGGACATGCACAAGCCCAATGGGGCCGGATGCAATACATCTGAGAGTGCTGAGGGAATTGGCTGATATGATTGCAGAGCCATTTGCCATTATCTTTGAAAACTCATGGTGATCAGGGGAGGTCCCAGACTATTGAAAAAAAGGCAAATATAGTGCCCATCTTTTAAAAAGGGAAGAAGGAGAATCCAGGGAACTACAGACTGGTCAGCCTCACGTGTGTCCCTGGAAAAATCATGGAGCAGGTCCTCAAGGAATCCATTTTGAAGCACTTGGAGGAGAGGAAAGTGATCAGGAACAGTCAACATGGATTCACCAAGGGCAAGTCATGCCTGACCAACTTGATTGCCTTCTATGATGAGATAACTGGCTTTGTGGATATGGGGAAAGATGTGGATGTGATATATCTTGACTTTAGCAAAGCTTTTGGTACTGTCTCCCACAGTATTCTTGCCAGCAAGTTAAAGAAGTATGGACTGGATGAATGGACTATAAGACAGATAGAAAGCTGGCTAGATTGTCAGGCTCAACAGGTAGTGATCATCATCTTTCAACTGTGAATTAATAAAGGCTCTGAAGAAGGGGAAACCTAGGCAGTGTGCTGCAGAGTGACCTCTCGCCACCAGGAGGTGACTAATATTACAGGCACCAATATTTTTATTAAACAAATTATTGTACCAGTTTATGTAGATCAGGAGGCAAATATATACAGAGTTGATAGCTGCCCTGATTTTTAAACATGCAAGCTGTCAGCCTTGTCTTCATTGGGCCATGTACCAGACCCCAAGTGCAAACAGAGTATGTGCATGAGCAAATCGCCGTAATTACCTCATTTATATATGCGGTTAGCTAACTTGTACATCTAATCTAATCATAATAACTGCACTTGCATTTTATGTGCAGCTTCATACCTAAATGGCTTATAAACCAGGACATCTAGGTCTTTCTGTCTCATCCAAAATCTGTATAAACTGCTGTGGCAAGTTAAAAAAGTATTGATTGGATGAATGGACTATAAGGAGGATAGAAAGCTGGCTAGATCGTCGGGCTCATTAGGTAGTGATCAACGGCTCGATGTCTAGTTGGCAGCCAATATCAAGCGGAGTGCCCCAGAGGTCGGTCCTGGGGGCCAGTTTTGTTCAACATCTTCATTAATGATCTGGATGATGGGATGGATTGCATCCTCAGCAAGTTCGCAATGACACTAAGATGGGGGGAGAGGTAGATATGCTGGAGGGTAGGGATAGAGTGACTTAGACAAATTGGAGGATTGGGTCAAAAGAAATCTGATGAGGTTCAACAAGGACAAGTGCAGAGTCCTGCACTTAGGATGGAAGAATCCCATGCACTGCTACAGGCTGGGGACCAACTGGCTAAGCGGCAGTTCTGCAGAAAAGGACCTGGGGATTACAGTGGATGAGAAGCTGGATATGAGTCAGTAGTGTGCCCTTGTTGCCAAGGCAGCAGCATATTGGGCTGCATTAGTAGGAGCATTGCCAGTAGATTGAGGGAAGTGATTATGCCTCTCCATTTGGCACTTGTGATGCCACATCTGGAGTATTGCATCCAGTTTTGCCCCCCCCCCCCCACGCCCCCCACTACAGAAAGGATTTGGACAAATTGGAGAGAGTCCAGTAGAGGGCAACAAAAATTATTAGGGGGCTGGGGCACATGACTTACGAGGAGAGGCAGACGGAACTGGGGTTATTTAGTCTGCAGAAGAGAAGAGTGAGGGGGGATTTGATAGCAGCCTTCAACTACCTGAAGGAGATTCCAAAGAGGATGGAGCTAGGCTGTTCTCAGTGGTGGCAGATGACAGAACAAGAAGCAATGGTCTCAAGTTGCAGTGGGGGAGGTCTAGGTTGGATATTAGGAAAATCTATTTCACTAGAAGGGTGGTGAAGCACTGGAATGGGTTACCTAGGGAGCTGGTGGAATCTCTAGCCTTAGAGGTTTTTAAGGCCCGGCTTGACAAAGCCCTGGCTGGGATGATTTAGTTGGGGTTGGTCTTGCTTTGAGCAGGGGGTTGGACTAGATGACCTCCTGAGGTCTCTTCCAACCCTAATATTCTATGATTCTAAGGATCCTAGAGAGCACTCTTTCTAAATCTGTGCATGTTGTTCATATATAGTTGTTGTGTGGTATATACACTGGAGATGTGGTGTTTATATTCTTATTTTGCGTGAGGAATCTGTTGGGGCCCACTTCGATATCTTTTACTTTAAAAAAAATCTGGGTAGTATACCTTTTAAGCTGGAAGTACCTATATTTCAAGAATTAGGAAAGAGGCCTCATTAGCAATCATTTACATTGTTGCACAGAGGGCCTTTTAATGGCAGCATATAATATTGGTGTAGGCTACTTCAGCCCTCCAAGTGGGGATGACTTCAAATATTATAAAACAAGAATTAAGGAAGTTTAACTACAGAACCACATACAAGATAAGTGCTTGTCCACACAGCTATTTGCTGCATGGCAAGCTGGTGTGTACATCTATATTGCACCAGCCTGCTATCCACTAAGTGTCCGTGTGGACCCTGGTACTGCACACTAATAATTCTCTAGTGTGTTTTGACCTATGGCTGTTTGAAACAGAATTAGGTCAAAGAGCATTAGGGAACTTTTAGTGGCAGTAGCAGCATCCGTATGGCCAGTTAGCATGCAGCAAGCTACAGCGCTATAGATTTGTGCTCCAACTTGCCATGCACTAAATTGCCACAGAGACAAAGCCCTAAAATTCTGGCTTTGTCAAGAGCTACATGTCTGGTTCATTGTAAGTCAAAGTGTGACCCAAGCCATTGGGGTTAACAGAAGAGCTGATCAAAAAGAGAGTTAAAATGAGCAGTCTTGTTGAAATTCATTGACATTTCTAATTTTGAGGTGGGGGGGAGGGGACGGAAAGGAACAGCATTTCTGTGAAAATGTTCATGAAAGTTCTCTCTCATTTTTCAGTCAGTTCCAGTTGACAGTACAGTCTTTCTTTTGTATGGCTTGGGTATGTAGCAACAATTACAAATGTATATCTAGGTTTGATAGCCAGAACATTGCTGCAGGCCCCCAGCAAAAGAATGAAGGAGATAATCGGATATGATGTGCTCCATCATTTGTGCCTGGTGACCTCAGTCACATACAGATGTTTGCCTCATTTTCCATTTAAAGAGGGTTTGTCCACATCTCCCATGAGATGTCCTGATGTAATTCAATCTGCACCAGTCTTTCCAACATAAATCAAAACCCAGTGGTTCCTCAGCAAGGGTCAACAACGAGCTGTTTATTTTTAGTGGTCAAAACGCTCCATGTCGCTCTCCACTAAGCCTCTGCAACAAACTTGAGTGTAAGGGTCTTGATGCGGTTCCATAGAGGGTAACGGGATTTTAATCTTGTCTTTGGCAGGTTCTGCAGGTCATCGTGCAATGGGATTCTGGTGTTAGCATTGACATGGGTGAGAAAGTGAGATGTCTGGGCAGCTGTTCTAATCTATGGAGGCTGGATGTGCTATAGGACCGGGAGCCAGTCAATTTAAGTATCCTGGACACTATGCGTATGGCGTTATTGAGTTGAGTATGAAAAAGTTTAGTGTGACTGGTGTGAGACCATTCTGGCACACAGTATTCAGCCACAGAATATACCAAGGTAATTGTTGCGGTTCGTAGGCCTGTGAACTGGAGCCCCATGATGTTCCAGCCAATTTCCTGATAAGCACGACATGAGACCTGACCTTATCACGGGTGTTCTCAAGGTGTTGTCGAAAGGTCAAACTCCAGTCCAATGTAACACTGAGATACTTTGGTTAGCCTCATGGCTGACGCTCTCACATCAGAACTGTACATCAAGTTTGGTATGAACCATTTTATTATTCAGATTGAAAGCGGTTTTCAGGTTAGGCCTAAGTTTCTAGCATTGGAAATAATTAGCCGTTGTGCTAAAATCTCGGGTTAGGATGCAGCTGGTGGTATGGTGGCTTGTGTGCTGAACAGCTAGGGCAATGTCATCCACATACATGAATTTCCTCAACTCTGTCACTGGTATATCTGCAGTGTATAGATTAAAAAGTATCGGGGCCTGGACAGAGCCCTGAGAGATGCCTGAGTTAAGAGTTCTTGGTCTACTGACCTGGCCATTAAGGTGTACCTTAAAGCAGTGGCTCCCGGTCATTGCCACCAAGAGACAGAACATTCGCCAGCAGTGAATGATGCAGGAGATCTTGAGAAGGAGGCCCTGTCTCCAGACAGTGTTGTATGCCAAGGTCAAATCAACAAGGGTGATCCCTGTCTTCAATTTATGTTGGCATCCTGCCTCAGTGTGGCCAGGGAGTGAAGCTACTTGGTCACAGCAGTTCCTCTTCAGGCAAAATCCTCTCTGCTCTGCTGTGAGGATGTCTTCGATAATGTCAGACAGATGGCAGAGCAGTGCTCGTTCTATGAGCTAGCTGGTGGTTGAAAGGAGAGAGATGCGATGGTAGCTGACTGTATCTTCTGGGGGTTTCCCAGGTTTCAGTAGGGCAACTGTTGCCTATTGCCAGCTTGTTGGCACTTCTCCTGGTCTATGCACTATGGTAAAAAGGGCTGCCAGCTATTCCCAGCCCTATCTCCCCAGGTTCTTGAGAAACTCTGTAGGAATGCCATCAACAGATATGACCCCCATTTTCATGGTATCACAAATATATTTATCCTCACAATATCCCTGCAAGGGGTAGGGAAGTATTATCTCCATTTTACAGATGGGGAATTGAGGTACAGAGAAAGTAAAGGACTTGCCTAAGGTCACTCAAGAAGTTTGCAGCAAATCTGGCAACTGAACTCCAATATCCTGAGTCCCAGTCCAGAGTCTTAGCCGCAAGACTATACAGACACCCTACATTCTGCTATCATATCATGTTTGGACAGTGTGTATATGTAAGAACTTAGATACATTTGTTTTTTACTTTATGTTCTCTTGAAGGATCATGATCCATAAGAAAAACAACTTTTCAGACACAGCAAATAGACATTTTACTCCAGGAACTTTGACTATGTGTTTTTAAAAACTGAAAACTGGCTGTGACTGGATATTTTTAATTAAAAAAAAAAACACTTCTCTATTTACAGCAAAGTTAATGTTCTAAATTATCAAAGGGGTAGCCGTGTTAGTCTGGATCTGTAAAAGCAGCAAAGAGTCCTGTGGCACCTTATAGACTAACAGACGTATAGGAGCATGAGCTTTCGTGGGTGAATACCCACTTCTTCGGATGCATGTAGTGGAAA
>NW_020688636.1:0-5278 GCF_002925995.2 Terrapene triunguis | reverse complement strand
AGACGGCCTGCTACCTGCTTACAGATTGATTCATGGCCCCTGATACCTGCTGCACTTGTGTCTCTGTGTAATGATGGGCTAGGAGCATCCCTCTGTTACTGCTATGGTTTATCGTTTCCTTCTCTACCTTCATGTTTGCGCTGTGCAGGTCAGTGGCAATCAGGAGACCTGGGTTATGTTCTTGTCTCTACCACTGACCTTCTCGGTGACCTTGGGCAAGTCGCTTCCCCTTTCTGTGCCTCTGTTTCCTCTCCCCCACTTCTGTGCCTTGTCTACTAGGACTATGATCTTGGTTAGGGAGGGGTGTGTTTTACTATGGCCTGGTCTACACTAGGCTTTTATGTCGACTTTAGCGCCGTTATATCGAATTAACCCTGCACCCGTCCACACCAGGAAGCCATTTAGTTCGACATAAAGCTCTCTTTAAATCGATTTCTGTAATCCTCCCCAACGAGAGGATTAGCGCTAAATTCGACATGGCCATATCGAATTAGGCTAGGTGTGGATGGAAATCGACGGTAATAGCTCCGGGAGCTATCCCACAGTGCACCACTCTGTTGACGCTCTGGACTGCAGTCAGAGCTCGGATGCTCTGACCAGCCACACCCCCGGGAAAATTTGAATTCATTTTCATTTTCCTGTCTGGGCAGTTTGAATCTCAGTTCCTCTTTGGACATCGAGGGGAGCTCAGCAGCAGTGGCAACTATGCAGAGCTCTCCAGCAGAGATGGCCGTGCAATCTAATAGAAAGAGGGCCCCAGCATGGACTGATCGGGAAGTCTTGGATCTCATCGCAGTGTGGGGCGATGAGTCCGTGCTTTCAGAGCTGCGCTCCAAAAGAAGGAATGCTAAGATCTACGAGAAGATCTCCAAAGCCATGGCAGAGAGAGGCTACAGCCGGGATGCAACGCAGTGCCGCGTGAAAATCAAGGAGCTGAGACAAGGCTACCAAAAAACCAAAGAGGCTAACGGACGCTCCGGATCCCAGCCCCACACATCCCGTTTCTACGAGGCACTGCATTCCATCCTGGGAGCGGCCGCCACCACTACCCCACCCCTGACCGTGGACTCCGAGGATGGGATCATGTCCGCGGCCGGTTCCTCGTCGGACATGACAGCGGACGGGGAAGATGAAGAAGGAGATGAGGAGGACGAGGCAGTCGACAGCGCTGGCACCGCTGATTTCCCCGACAGCCAGGAGCTCTTCATCACCCTTACCGAGATCCCGTACCAACCGTCCCCATCCCTTACCCCGGACACAGAATCAGGGGAAGGATCAAGCAGTAAGTGCTGTAAACATGTAAACATTTATTTAAAACAGAACGGTAATATTTATACTATTAACAATGTACATTTATAAAAGTTCTGTAAACTAGTAAAAAAATAATCAGGTACAAAACAGGAATATTTACAAAGGTAACAAATGGGTTTTCATGATTTCTCTGTCTTAGGCTCTTCTCAATTTAGTCCCAAGTGTTTTAAAAAATGTTCACAATGTCCGTTACTCCATGATTCCCAGGCCCAAGACGCTCCACTCCATAGTCCCAGTGCACCTACGCGAAAATCCGGTCAATGTGGCCGGGGATCGACGAGAAATCCTCGTAGGAGAACTCCTCGTAGGTCTCGTGGAGGTAGAGCTCAAGCCTGTTGATCAGGTTCCGGGGTAGGGCGATCTTAGTGGGCCCTCCGTGGTAGCAGACATGCCCCCTCCACGCCACAATCAAGTACTCCGGGATCATGGCCCGACATAGCATGGCGGCATACGGCCCCGGTTTCTGCATGCTTTCCCGCAGCATGCGTTCTCTCTGGGTGTCCGGGATCCTCAGAAGGGTGATGTCGCTCATGACGCCCTGCTTTGAATTAGGGAGGGGAATGTTAGTATTGGGACTGCTTTACAGCCACGCGGTGGAGGGAGAGGGGCAGCATACAGGGATCTTTCCCTGGGACAGCCGCGAGGGGGTGGGACAGGGGCAGAGTTGATGCTGTCCTGATTGCTGGCAGCAGAGACTGGCATTGCTTTCAATGTGAAAGGAGGCCAGTGCTACTGCTGGAGTTTTAAGCAGCCACAAGTCTGCGGCTTACCATTATTGCCCGCTCCAGAAGTTCAGGTCTCCAGCCACGCTTCTCAGATCACTCCAAGACCTCCGCAAGTCCACAGGCACTGAAGGCGACGGCCGAAAATTCGACCTTGTCCTGAGTGCGCATGTGAGAGGTGCAGTGCATGGTCTTGTTCACAGAGAAAGACTAGGTTCTTTGTATACAATTTCATTTATCTGTCTCAGGAATTCACTCCCTTTTCACAATTCACACAGACACATCTGCGACTGTCTCCCAACCCAGCCTGTCAGCACACTCCCAGAGGCTAGCGCAGATTAGGCGGAGGAAGAAGAAGACGCGTGAAGACATGTTCTCAGAACTAATGGGATGCTCCCGAGCCCAGGCAGCCCAGCAGACACAGTGGAGGGAGAACTTGTCACAAATGCACCGAGCAGTCATGGAACGGGAGGAGAGGTGGCGTCAGGAGGACCAACAGGCTACTGAAAAGCTGCTTGGACTAATGAGGGAGCAAACGGACACGCTCCGGCGCCTTGTGGATGTTCTGCAAGACCGGAGGCAGGAGGACAGAGCCCCGCTGCAGTCTATCTGTAACCGCCCTCACCCGCCACCAAGTCCCACACCACCCTCACCCAAACTCCAAAGAAGGAGGGGCGGCAAGGGCCGTTAAAACTTTCAGTCAACCCCTGCAGACTGCTCTAGCACTAGAAGGCTGACATTCCCCAAAATTTCATAAGTCCTTTCCTACCCACCTCACACAAGCCCCCGTCCAAGTTTCACCCCCCACGTTTCATGTCTGGTTCGCAATAAAATGTTTGTTTCTCTCCATTACTGTTTCAGTCAGGTTCTTTTGAGGGAGAGTCTGTCTGGAGGGGGGGAAGGGGCTTGGTAATTGGGCAGGACAGTGACCTTTAGCAGGGTACAGAGGCGGTGTCAGGTCCAGCATCAGGACACATACACAGTGCAGTCACTGGTTACCCTGGTCAGTCTGGGAGGTGTTTTTCATGTTCTCCATTGAAATAACCAGTCCACCAGTGCGGAGCCTGGCATTCCGGGAGTTTAGAAGCATCATTTGCATCAGAACACTGAACCCGCCCCCCGCCACAGTCTGCGTCCCCGGTTTAAAATATTCCCGCGAAAACAGCAACACAGACAACGGTGTTCATTAACAAAATCGAAATGATTTTATTTTTTGGGAAGGGGAAGGGGGTGAAGGGGGTATGTAACTGGAGAGGATAGTCAAAATGAACTGGGTAAAGAAACGGGGGCAGGTTCAGCTTTTCTGTCCACAAACTGAAAAGTCACTGGTTGCCCTGCTCACTCAGGAACCTAGCTTTCAAAGCCTCCCGGATGCACAGGGCGTGCCGCTGGGATCTTCTAATGGCCCGGCTGTCTGGCTGGACGTAATCAGCAGCCAGGCTATTTGCCTCAACCTCCCACCCCGCCATAAAGGTCTCCCCCTTGCTCTCACACAGATTGTGGAGCACACAGCAAGCTGCAATAACGATGGGGATATTGGTTTCACTGAGATCACAGCGAGTCAGTAAGCTTCTCCATCTCCCTTTGAGACGGCCAAAAGCACACTCCACTACCATTCTGCACTTGCTCAGCCGGTAGTTGAACAGTTCTTTTTCTGTGTCCAGGGCGCCAGTATAGGGCTTCATGAGCCAGGGCATTAGCGGGTAGGCTGGGTCCCCGAGGATGACTGTAGGCATCTCCACATCCCCAAGAGTTATTTTGTGGTCTGGGAAGTAAATACCTTCCTGCAGCCGTCTAAACAGACCAGAGTTCCTGAACACGCGAGCGTCATGAACCTTGCCCGGCCATCCGACGTAGATGTTTGTAAACCGTCCCCGATGGTCCACCAGTGCTTGCAGCACCATTGAAAAGTAGCCCTTTCTATTGATGTACTGGCTGGCCTGGTGGTCCGGTCCCAGGATAGGGATGTGAGTCCCATCGATAGCCCCACCGCAGTTTGGGAATCCCATCGCGGCAAAGCCATCTATGATGACCTGCGCGTTTCCCAGGGTCACTACCTTTGGGAGCAGTACCTTCACGATTGCCTTGGCTACTTGCATGACAACAACCCCCACGGTAGATTTGCCCACACCAAAGTGGTTCGCGACTGACCGGTAGCTGTCCGGCGTTGCAAGCTTCCAGAGGGCTATGGCCACTCGCTTCTGGACAGTGAGGGCTGCTCGCATGCGGGTGTCCTTGCGCTTCAGGGCAGGGGACAGCAACTCACAAAGTTCGAGGAAAGTCCCCTTCCGCATGCGAAAGTTTCGCAGCCACTGGGATTCATCCCAGACCTGAAGCACTATACGGTCCCACCAGTCCGTGCTTGTTTCCCGGGCCCAGAATCGCCGTTCAACAAAATCCACATGCCCCATTGCCACCGTGATGTCCTGGGCGCTGGGGCTCGTGGTTTCTGACAGCTCTGTGCCACTCTCCGACTTCAGGCTCTCACGGCGGTGCCGTAGCCTCCTCGCCCGATTTCTCTGCATCTGCCTCAGGGAAAGGTGTATGATAAGCTGCGAGGTGTTGAGAACGGCCACAAGTGCAGCGATGGTCGCAGCGTGATCCATGATCGCAGTGCTGTGGCGTCCGCGCTGTCACTGACCAGAAAAGTGCGCGAACTGATTTCCCGCCGGCGCTTTCATGGAGGGAGGGAGGGCGTTAGTGACAGACGGATGACGACAAATTTTTTTTACCCAGAAGGCATTGGCGGCTCGACCCAGAATTCCGATGGGCAGCGGGGACTGCGGGAACTGTGGGATAGCTGCCCACAGTGCACCGCTTCCAATATCGACGCTCGCCCCGTTAGTGTGGACTCACAAAGTCGAATTACTGTCCTTAGTGTGTCCTTAGTGTGGACACACACGTTCGACTTTGCAATATCGATTCCACATATTCGATTTAAGTAAAATCGAATTACCCTCGTAGTGTAGACATACCCTTAGTGTATGTTCTGTGCACCTGTTTGCAGCATTGGTGTTCTGCTGGCAGCAGTGTGGGACAGAGGATATGGGGCTAGAGCAGGAGATCTTGATTCTGTTTGGGCAGGGTTGAGATAGACAGGCTTCAGGTGGCTGGTGCAACACTGACTCTGTGTTTACAGGTGCTAGTGTGTACAAAACACAATCTGCAGGCTTTGCTGCTATCCTGTTTTTTTACCTTTCCATAACTATTCCTTTGAAACAGAAATAAACACGGTTGCAATAGAA
>NW_020688635.1:0-5661 GCF_002925995.2 Terrapene triunguis | reverse complement strand
AGGGCTGTACCACATCCCAGTTTAGGGTTTTCACCATTTGAACTTGTGTATGGCCGTGAGGTTAAGGGGCCATTACAGTTGGTGAAGCAGCAATGGGAGGGGTTTACGCCTTCTCCAGGAACTAACATTCTAGACTTTGTAAGCAACCTACAAAACACCCTCCGACACTCTTTAGCCCTTGCTAAAGAAAACCTAAAGGATGCTCAGGAAGAGCAAAAGGCCTGGTATGATAAACATTCCAGAGAACGGTCCTTCAAAGTAGGTGACCAAGTCATGATCTTAAAGGTGCTTCAGGTCCATAAAATGGAAGTGTCGTGGGAAGGGCCATTCACAGTCCAAGAGCGCCTGGGAGCTGTTAACTATCTCATCGCATCCCCCACCTCAAATATAAAGCCTAAGGTATACCATGTTCATTCTCTAAAGCCCTTATATTCCAGAGAATTAAAGGTTTTCCAGTTTACAGCCCAAGGAACAGATGACGCGGAGTGGCCTGAAGGTGTCTACTACGAAGGGAAAAGTGATGGTGGTGTGGAAGAGGTGAACCTCTCCACGACCCTGGGACGTATGCAGCAACAGAAGATCAAGGAGCTGTGCACTAGCTTCGCGCCAATGTTCTCAGCCACCCCAGGACGGACTGAACGGGCATACCACTTCATTGACACAGGTAATGCTCACCCAATTAGAACCCCACCATACCGGATGTCTCCTCATGCCCAAACTGCTATAAAACGGGAGATCCAGGACATGCTACAGATGGGTGTAATCCATCCCTCTAACAGTGCATGGGCATCTCCAGTGGTTCTAGTTCCCAAACCAGATGGGGAAATATGCTTTTGCGTGGACTACCGTAAGCTAAATGCTGTAACTCGTCCCGACAACTATCCAGTGCCACGCACAGAGGAGCTATTGGAGAAACTGGGACGTACCCAGTTCATCTCTACCTTAGACTTAACCAAGGGGTGCTGACAAGTACCGCTAGATGAACCCGCCAAGGAAAGGTCAGCCTTCATCACTCATGCAGGGGTGTATGAATTTAATGTGCTTCCTTTTGGGCTGCGAAATGCACCCGCCACCTTCCAGAGACTTGTAGATGGTCTCCTAGTGGGATTGGGAGAATCTGCAGTTGCCTACCTTGATGATGTGGCCATTTTTTCTGATTCATGGGCAGAACACCTGGAGCACCTGGAAAAAGTCTTCGAGTGCATAAGGCAGGCAGGACTAACTGTTAAGGCTAAAAAGTGTCAAATAGGCCTAAAAAGAGTGACTTACTTTGGACACCAGGTGGGTCAAGGAACTATAAACCCCCTACAGGCCAAAGTGGATGCTATCCAAAAGTGACCTGTTCCAAAGTCAAAGAAACAGGTCCAATCCTTCTTAGGCTTGGCCGGATATTATAGGCAATTTGTACCACACTACAGCCAAATCGCCGCCCCACTGACAGACCTAACCAAAAAGAAACAGCCAAATGCAGTTCAATGGACTAATGAGTGTCAGAAAGCCTTTAACCAGCTTAAGGCAACACTCATGTCTGACCCTGTGCTAAGGGCCCCAGACTTTGACAAACCCTTCCTAGTAACTACAGATGAGTCCGAGCGTGGTGTGGGAGCAGTTTTAATGCAGGAAGGACCGGATCAAGAATTCCATCCTGTCGTGTTTCTCAGCAACAACCTGTCTGAGAGGGAAAGCCACTGGTCAATCAGCGAAAGGGAATGCTATGCCATTGTATATGCACTGGAAAAGCTAGGCCCATACGTTTGGGGATGGCATTTCCAACTACAAACCGACCATGCTGTGCTAAAGTGGCTTCATACCGCCAAGGGACATAACAAAAAACTTCTTTGGTGGAGTTTAGCTCTCCAAGATTTTGATTTTGAAATACAACACATTTCAGGAGCTACTAACAAAGTGGCTGATGCACTCTCCCGTGAAAGTTTCCCAAAATCAACTGGTTAAAAATTGTTCTTGGAATGTGGGACATATTGTTAGTTTTTATATAATCAGTAGTATGTCTAAAGGTGCATGTGTCTTATTAACTCCGTTTTCTCCTAGAGCTCCAGGAAGAAATCACAGCCAGTGTGGAACCGGCTGTCCAACACTATCTGTGATTTGGGGGGCGTGTCATAACTATAAAGGGAAGGGTAACAGCCCTCCTGTGTACAATACTATAAAACCCCTCCTGGCCAGAGACACCAAAATCCTTTTACCTGTAAAGGGTTAAGAAGCTCAGGTAACCTGGCTGACACCTAACCCAAAGGACCAATAAGGGAACAAGATACTTTCAAATCATGGGGAGGGGGAAGGCTTTTGTTTGTGTGCTCTTTGTTTTGGACGTTGTTTGCTCTTGGGACAGCTGTACTCCTCTCGGCGTCGACGGCGAGCACTTCCGGGATCGATCCGGACTCTGGGTTAAAAGGTGCAGCTAAGGAACAACAATGACTGGGCAATTAACAGGGCCTAATCCTGGCACATGCACGTGCACACACACACATATCTGCCTTAGTCTCGTGCAAGTTACAGAAGGGGGCACAGGATGTAACTATGGGGCAATAAGGACCAAATAATGCTTAGGTTTGAAATGCCCTCAAAGAGTCATGCATCTAGAGGAAATACTGGGGCAATGAACTTCAGATTATAGGAGAAAGAGGAAGTCAAGTCACAAATAGAACCAAGAGTAAAGTTTAAATGTGGTTCTGCCGTGAAACGTGACTGTGAAAATGCCACCCTTACACTCCAGGAGCAGAATTGCTGAGTATCAGTGTCAGAGCTGCTGATCTCAGTGAGGTGGAAAATAAGTCTTTACTGCTCTGCATTTGCAGAGTCAACACTGCTGAGCAGGGGCAATCGGAGTCTGTTCCTTCTTGTGCATCAACAGAATGGTTTATGTAATTGAATACACCTGTGGAAGCCCAGTGTCAGCCAGGGAGTGGCAGATATAATTTGGGCTGCAGAAGCTTTATTTTCAGGAATGATGGGACAGGTAGAAAGACCCCCTAGCTTGTCTCTCAGAGCCCAGGCTGAGTTTGCTGGGCTGGTGATTAGAAAAAGCATCTTTGTACGTGTAAACTGAGTGCATTTGGTCTGGAGTTGCTGAGGGACAATAAAACCAAAGCTAGTGGTAGTTGGTAGAGAAACCTAGATAATTTAGGGGGAAATGTACATTTGTCCATCACAATAGGAATCCTTACCTGAAATCAGGAGAGCAAACAGCCCAAGGAAACAGTTTGTTTATAAAGGCATAGTTTTTCTCTGCAATGTTTGAAATTCAGACAATCCAGCATCCTAATAATGAAGGCGGTGAGACTGAAACTGACCATAAACCCAGGTGAAACTGACTAGTCTGCTTTCCTGACTTCTCCAATCTGGGAAAAGTGTAACAAGTAAAAACACTTGCATAAATACCCAAAGGTAAATTGGAGCTTTAAAAGACCTTGGCCTACATTCAGCCTGTCAGCTTCTAGTAGCATAAACTCCTGCACAGATCCCACAGTTCAGAAAGCCCATTGGAGGCAGCTGTAGTGATGCAAAGTGGATGCAAGTCCTCCAGCCAGTGCGAGGGCGTGGGCAGCTGCAGGGGGCCAGCACTTCCCAAAAAGTGAGTGGTGCTGAGCTGAGCAGAGGGAGGACGTGGCAGGGACAGCAAGCGGGGAATGTCCTGCTGCAGGCCTTGTCCATAAACAAACAGCGCAGGCACTCCAGAGGAAACGGTGAAGGTGGTAGCAAGTGAGTCTCCTTTGGGGCATAAAGAACAGGAGTACTTGTGGCACCTTAGAGACTAACAAATTTATTAGAGCATAAGCTTTCGTGGGCTACAACCCAAAGTATGCATGCAAGAGAGAGAGAAAGTGTACACTACAGACTTCTGCTGGCCTAGCTCTGTCAATCAGAGGTGTGATCTCTGACTAACACAGCTGTGCTGGCAAAAGCCCCTAGCATAGACACAGTTATGCAGGCAGAGCTGTGCTTTTATGGTGTAGCTTGTGTTGTTCTGGATGGTGGAATAAGCTACACCAGTAGAGGCTGTGCTGACACTAGCAGCGCTTTGCTGGTGTATTGTGTGACGGGTTGGATCACAGAAACCCCCTGGGAGCTGTCACCTGATGTGCCAAGACTACTTCTACCCCTGCTTTCCCTGCCAGCTTGGGACCCCCGCACCCTGTCTTGCTGAGCCAGACACGCCCGTCTGCTCCAACACAGACCCAGGGTCTGAATTACTTGCCCTAAAGCTGCAGACTTAACTGAAAGCAGCTTACAGAAGTGTTCTTGTCTTTAACACTCAGATGCCAAACTCCCAATGGGGTCTAAACCCAAATAAATCCATTTTATTATACAGGGTAAACTCATAAATTGTTTGCCCTCTGTAACACTGATAGAGATATATGCACAGCTGTTTGCCCCCCCTCCCAGGTATTAATACATACTCTGGGTTAATTAATAAGTAAAAAGCAATTTTATTAAATACAGAAAGTGGGATTTAAGTGGTTCTAAGTAGAAACAAAGAGAATGAAGTGAATTACCAAGCAAAATAAAATAAAACATGCAAGTCTATGTCTAATACAGTAAGAAACTGAATACAGATAAGAGCCTCACCAGTTCCAGAATGTTTCCTTTTACAGACTATCACAGAGTTGAAAGGGACCTCAGCAGGTCATGTAGTCCAACCCCCTGCTCAAAGCAGGACCAATCCCCAGACAGATTTTTACTGCAGTTCCCTAAATGGCCCCCTTAAGGATTGAACTCACAACCCTGGATTTAACAGGCCAATGCTCAAACCACTGAGCTATCCCTTCCCCCATAGCTTTTTAGTCTTGGTCCAGCAATCACTCACAACCCTTGCAGTCACTGTCCTTTGTTTCAGTTTCTTTCAGGTATCTTTGGGGGTGGGGAGGCTTTCTCTTTAGCCAGCTGAAGACAAAATGGAGGGGTCTCCCCTTGGCTTAAATAGATTTTCTCTTGTGGGTGGAGACCCCCTCCTCTCTCCTATGCAAAGTCCAGCTACAAAATGGAGTTTTGGAGTCACCTGGGCAAGTCACATGTCCATGCATGACTGAGTTTCTTACCAACCAAGCCACATTCCTGGGAAAGCTCAGATGTGGATTCGTGTCTCCAAGTTCATTGTTGGCTTAAGTGTTTCTTGATTGGGTACTTACTGAGAATAGTCTTTTCTCAGGAAGCTGACCAACTGCTTCACTACAGCCTACTTAGAATCAAACAAGTATGCAGCCAATATTCATAACTTCGAATACACAAATGATACTTGCATATAAATAGGATTAATAGATTCAGTAGATCATGACCTTTACAGAGATATGTTACATGGCATATGTAGCATAAAACACATTCTAGTAATGCTAGCACCACCTAGTGAATCACCCAGGGCCGACTCCAGGCACCAGCCTACCAAGCATGTGCTTGGGGCGGCACCTGGAGGGGGGTGGCGCTCAGGCCCGAGAGCGGGGCCGCGACTGGGCTCGCCGCCCTCCCCGCGGCGCTCCGGCCGCCGGGGAGAGCGGAGCCCCGGCCGGGCTTGCCGCCCTCCCCCCGGCGCTCCGGCCGGTTGGGGAGAGCGGGGCCCCGGCCGGGCTCGCCGCCCTCCTCCCGGCGCTCCGGCCGGTCGGGGAGAGCGGGGCCCCGGCCGGGCTCTCCGCCCTCCTCCCGGCGCTC
>NW_020688634.1:0-9371 GCF_002925995.2 Terrapene triunguis | reverse complement strand
GTCTCTTCCAACCTAATAGTCTATGAAAGCAGGACCAACCCCAACTAAATCATCCCAGCCAGGGCTTTGTCAAGCCGGGCCTTAAAAACCTCTAAGGAGACTCCACCACCTCCCTAGGTAACCCATTCCAGTGCTTCACCACCCTCCTAGTGAAATAGTGTTTCCTAATATCCAACCTAGACCTCCCCCGACTGCAACTTGAGACCATTGCTCACTGTGTCACTCAGAGGTGTGAGTTTTGGAGTATAGAGCAGTGGTCTCCAAAGTGGGGGTGTGCGGCTTTTGCTTTGTCAGGCGGGAGTCCAAGCAGCTTTTAAAAAAAAAATGTGGGTTTTTTTTGCTTCGGCAAAAATGGTAGAGCTGGCGCAGCAGGGGAGTGCGTGCTCAAAAAATTTTTGCTGATGGGGTGCGAGATCAAAAAAGTTTGGAGACCACTAGTATAGAGGAGGGCAAAGTAGGTGCGAAGTGCTGCAATTGACAGTAGAACCTAACATGTGGCTGAGAGAAAGCTTTGCTATGAGCACCCATTCACTGCCCCATAACTTCCTTTCCATGGAGAAGAACATTCAGGGCACCTATACTGAAAAGCACTATGTAAGTGGTGATCTTATACTTAAACCTCTGATACAGAGTTAAGATATGTATGACCTGCGCAATACAAGCTTAACTCTGCCCTCTTTGATTGATGCCCCAGCATGCCAATAACATAGATTAGTACTCTACCCTCCAAGATGCTACAGAAGTTAGAACGCTTCAGGAACAGAACGCTTGAGCACTGTTGGACAGAGTCTAGCACCTTTTTGCTAAAGGAAAATTTGGGTTTAGGCTAGGCATAGCAAACAGGAGTTGTCGCATGCCTGGCCTACACTTAAACACTGAGCCTACTCCACACAAACAACCCTTGTCCGAAGGATTCTGTCTGAGACATTGCCTTTGCTTACTCCTTGCTAAGCCACAGAAGCCAGTTGTATGCCACCAGACTGCTGACAATCCCCATGGCAAGAGGGCCTTGTTCATCTCAGCTGACACAGCCTTCAGAACTCAGTGCTAGAATTAGTCAGACCTGATTCTTCAGGGTACATATGCACCGATCCTCATATCACAGCATCAGGTCTGCCAACCTGTTCCAACTAATCCTTCCACCATTTAATATACACTGAACAGTGAATGGCAGTTGCATGCACATAAATGCTGGATTTCAACTGTGTGCAACACAGTACACAATACAAACAATGGCATATTCTTTTAGTCTTTAATCATATCTGCTTCTTCTTCGAGTGCTTGCTCATATCCATTCCAGTTAGGTGTGTGCGCGCCGCGTGCACGATCGTCGGAAGATTTTTACCCTAGCAACACCCGGTGGGTCGGCTGTGGAGCCCCCTAGAGTGGCGCCGTTATGGTGCTGGATATATACCCCAGCCGACCCAGCGCCCCCTCAGTTCCTTCTTACCGCCCCTGACGGTCGTTGGAACTGTGGAGCGCGGCTTAGCTGATCTCCACACTCCCTAGCTTTCATTGTTCTTGTTGTATTTAGTTATATAGATAGTTGTTCAAGTTAGTTAGTAGTTAGTTATAGTGTATATATATATAGTTGTAAGTTGTTATCGGGGGTTTAGGGGGTGTTTTCCCCTTTTCCCCCCGGCGCGCAGCCGGGCCCATGCCCAAGGCTCCTGGCTTTAAGCCGTGCGCGTCCTGCGGGAAGCACATGCCAACCAGCGACCCGCATAGCTCCTGCTTGAAGTGCCTGGGAGAGACTCATCCAGCAGATAAGTGCCCTATCTGCAAGGCCTTCAAGCCTAGGACAAGGAAGGAGCGGGACTTTAGGCTCCGACAGCTCCTCATGGAGGCGGCTCTGAGTCCAGATCCTCCCTCGGCGCGCCCTGTCCCGGCACCGAGTGCTTCGGTGCGCAGCGCCCCGGCGGGCTCGACCGGTGCGGCAGAAAAGACTGTTCGGCACCGACCGACGTCGGCACCGCGCCCGCCCAAAGAGCCTCGGCACCGATCCGTCTCTCCGGGCCATAAGAAGACCGCTAAGACACGGGACGTTGTTGCCGCGAAGGTACCGGCTCCCCCGGTGCCGGGGGTAGAGCCGCGTCCGCAGTTGGACCGCCAAAGACAGGCGGCCACACCGTCGACTCCGGCACCGAGGCCATTGAGTCCGGTGCGGACTGTTTCACCACCAAGGCTGGTGGTGGAACCTTGTCTCCCTTCCACCCCGGAGACCTTTGCTACGGCGAGAGACCTGATCGCCCTCACGGAGCCGACGCCGTCGCAACTCCCGGCACCGGTGGCTCCACGCGTGCTGCAGTCCAGAGGCAAGCCTGCCCTGGTGCGCCCACCGTCGCCAGCACGAGTCTCTCGGCACCGCTCAAGATCCCGAAGCAGGTCCCGACGCCGCTCGGAGTCCCGGCGCCGAGGGTCACCTCGGCACCGGGCGTACTCGCGGCCCAGATCTTCCTCGCGGCGCCGTTCAACATCCCGGCACCGCCGTGACGACCGGCACCGATCGGGGTCGAGGCGCAGCTCCCGGCACCGGTATGAGCGCCACTCGGGCTCGAGAGGCCGCTCCCGGTACCACGCCTCCTCCAGATCGTCGTCACGTTCCAGATCGGGATCCCGGCACCGGAGGGACTATCGGCACCGGTCCAGGTCCCGGCACCGTTCGCCGGAACAACGCAGGGACAGGTCCCCTTACGGTCGGCACCGATCGGCACCGTACCATCCGGTGCCGACGGCATCGGGTTCGGCACCGCCGTGGCCGTCGAGATCGGCGTCCGGGTCATCTGAGACGGTGGAGCCCGGCCACCTGCAGGAGACCGAGGACCCGATGCAAGGGCCTGCGCATTGGTCCTTTTGGACTCCTTGGGCCTACCACCAAGCCCAAGGGGCTCCCCTGTCGGCGTCCCGCTCTGGCCGTTCGGACACCAGGGCCCCAGAGTCTACCATCTCCCGCCCTCCTCCAAGGGACGTGGAGGCTCCAGTGCCCGCACCTGCAGAGGCCCCTGACCAGGGGGCAGGAGATGCCCAACACCAGGAACACCTGGAGCAGGACCAACCATTGGACCCCTTGCCACCGGGGGCATCTTCCTCGTCCTCTTCTGATGAGGCCGTAGCGGGCACGTCGTCCATCGGGCCGCCCCCGATAGACCTTCGGGCCCATCAGGACCTACTGCGGCGCATGGCTCGCAATCTGGACCTCCAGGTGGAGGAGGTTGCGGAGGTCCATGACCCGATAGTGCAGATCATCTCAGCGGATGCTCCATCCAGGGTGGCATTACCGCTGGTCCGCACCATCCAGGCCAACGCCACTACTATCTGGCAGACCCCGGCCTCTATTCCGCCCACGGCCAGAGGGGTTGAGAGAAAATACTTTGTCCCATCAAAGGATCATGAGTATCTGTACATTCACCCCCAACCGTGCTCACTGGTGGTTTCCTCAGTGAATGCACGGGAGCGCCATGGCCAGCAGGCCGCTGCGCCCAAATCGAAGGACGCTAAGCGCTTCGATTTGTTCGGACGCAAGGTGTATTCGGCTGGCGGACTGCAATTGCGGGCAGCGAACCAGCAGGCACTACTGAGCCGCTACGGCTTCAATATGTGGTCCTCGATGGGGAAATTTAAAGAACTGGTTCCCCAGGACTCGAGGGACGAGTTTGGGGCCCTGGTAGAGGAGGGCAAGCGGGTGGCATGCACCTCCCTACAGGCGTCCCTTGATATAGCAGACTCGGCCGCTAGGACCCTGGCGTCGGGGATAGCAGTGCGCCGAATCTCCTGGCTCCAGGTGTCGGGCTTGCCTCCGGAACTGCAGCAGACCCTGCAGGATCTACCGTTTGAGGGCCAGGGCCTCTTTTCGGAGAAAACAGACTCGAGGCTCCAAAACCTGAAGGACTCTCGAACAATGATGCGCTCCCTGGGGATGCATGTCCCAGGGCCTCAGCGCAGGCCCTTCAGGCCACAGCCTCAGCGGTTCTACCCTCCCCCGCCTCGTCCAAGACAGGACTTTGCTAGGAGGCGGGGTCGAGGTGGTAGGCGAAGGTCGACCGGCCCTCAACCCGGTCAGAACCAGGGCCAACCTAGGCCACCTTCTGGGCCTAGGCAAGCCTTTTGAAGGTGCGGTCGAGGACGGCACCTTAGCCACTTTCCAGGATCCGGTTCCCCCCTTCCGGGATCGCCTCTCCCGTTTCCACCGTGCTTGGTCCCGTATAACCTCGGACCGTTGGGTCCTTCGCACGGTGGAGAGGGGATACGCCCTCCAGTTTTCCTCGCCCCCCCCATCCCACTCCCCCTCCCCGTCCCTCTTCAGGGACCCTTCTCACGAGCAACTCCTTACTCAGGAGGTTTTTGGGCTCCTCGCTATGGGGGCCATAGAGAGGTTCCTTCGGAGCTAAGGGGCAGGGGGTTTTACTCCCGCTACTTCCTGATACCCAAGTCAAAAGGGGGTCTACGGCCCATCTTAGACTTACGCGGACTCAACAAATTCATAGTAAAGTTGAAGTTCCGCATGGTGTCATTGGGGACCATTATCCCTTCACTGGATCCTGGAGACTGGTTCGCCGCCCTCGACATGAAGGACGCTTACTTTCACATAGCAATTTATCCGCCCCACAGACGTTTCCTGCGATTCGTGGTAAACAGGGTACACTACCAATTCGCAGTCCTTCCCTTCGGCTTGTCCTCGGCTCCCAGGGTCTTCACAAAGTGCCTGGCAGTCGTCGCGGCCTTCCTTCGTCGACAAGGGATACAGCTGTTCCCGTACTTGGACGACTGGCTGGTACGCGGCCGCACCAGAGACCAAGTGCAGGCCCATGTCCACATAGTGGCTCGCACTTTCCACGAGCTGGGCATTCTACTCAACAGAGAGAAGTCCACTCTAGTACCAACTCAGAGGATAGAGTTCATTGGAGCAATCCTCGACTCCAGACATGCCCGAGCCATCCTGCCAGACAGCCGCTTTCATACCATCTCAAGCGTCAT
Source organism: Terrapene triunguis (assembly GCF_002925995.2). Taxonomy (NCBI): domain Eukaryota; kingdom Metazoa; phylum Chordata; order Testudines; family Emydidae; genus Terrapene; species Terrapene triunguis. Next base: position 4,397 of record NW_020688634.1, on the reverse strand, counting down.
TCAAGGACTCAGGGCCTTTCCAACTACCACCATAAGGGCATGCCTTGCCCTCTTGGGCCACATGGCCTCGTGCACCTACGTAACCAGGCACGCCAGGTTGCGACTTCGCCCATTGCAGACTTGGGTGTCATCGGTTTACCGTCCTCATCGGGACGACCTGAGCATGGTGGTTACGGTTCCGACCGCAGTCTTGGCCTCCCTCACATGGTGGACGGATCGCACGACGGTCTGTGCAGGAGTACCCTTTCACGCCCCACAGCCCTCCCTCCACCTAGTTACGGACGCTTCCTCTATAGCAGGCCTGCACAACTCGTAAAGCGGCGAGGGCCATATTACTCCAAAGAAAATAGCTGAGGGCCGAAACCCGCCGGCCGTGCTGAAACACGCCCCCCCCCCAGCCCCGCCGAACCCCATCCCCCCCCCAGCGCCGCCCAGCCCCCGTGTAAGCAAGCAGGACTCACCCGGGCGGCGCCTCCTGCTGGTCTTCTCGGGAATTAGCTCATCCAGCCGTTGGAGCGACCTCTGCAGGCCGGTGTCCCACTACCGCTGGCTCTGTGTCCCTCCTGGACTCCGGTGCCCTTTGATCTGGGGTGCTGCCCCCTGGCAATACCCCCACACTCTGGATCTTGGTCTCCTCTCTCTGGGGAACCCCCAATCCTCTAATCCCCACCTCACCTCAGTATAAGGCTACTGCCAGTCACTAACTAGCCCCCGTGCCCTGGGGTAGACTGCAGTATATCAGCCACTCATCACAGGCAAGGTTGGGTTTGGACCTGCTGCCTCCCTCTATAGCTGGGCTGCCCCTCTGCAGCCCTGGTACTGGTCTTAGGCCCTTGGCTAGGTCCGCAGCTTGGGGGTTTTCCAGGCTGGAGTTCCCCAACTCCTCTAGCCTTCCCCAGCCCTGCTCCACTCCCAGTACCCTGTTCAGCTCCCTAGCAGCCAGACCCTTCTCTCTCTACAAGCAGAGAGAGACTGGCTCTGGGCCTCTGGCTCACAGCCTTTTTATACAGGCCAGCTGGGGCCTGATTGTGGCATGGCCCAGCTGCAGCAGCTTCCCCAATCAGCTCAGCTTTTCCCCTGCCACAGCCCTCCCCCAAGGCTGTTTTAAGCCCTTCAGGGCAGGAGGGGGGTAACCACCCTGCTACACCCCCCGAAACACATCCCCCACCCCAGCGCTGCCCGCACTGCGGAAACAAACCCTCCTTCCCCAGCGCCGCCCCACCGAAACAGCTGTGGGCCGAAAAGGAAGGGTTTTTTTGGGGGGGGGGGGGAAGAGGGTGTGATACTTTATTAAGAATTTTTCAATTAAAGCAAACAATTTTTTAAATTATTTTAATTTTTTTTATGAATCATAGAAAAATGAAAAACACCTGTTCCGTTGAAAGAAAACATTTGTAAATTTAATGAGAGATATTACATCTCTTTTCGGCAACAAGCTTGTCGTATTCGGGGGTCATATTGGAAGTGGATATTTTCATAATGTCTTCCAAATGGTCATCAGTCAGAGAAGAACGTTGCTTGTTTTTATTCATGTTCATGATGGAAAATGTTTGTTCACATATGTAAGTGCTTCCAAAAATGCTGAACGTTTTCAGTGCAACTTCAATAAGATTCTTGTATTTTTCATCGTCCAGACTTTTGTAGAAGTCCCACAGGCTGCTTTCTCTGTGCTTATTTCGGTAAACTGCCGAACACTGAAGTTCAATAACCTCCAACTGCAAATCTTGTGTCACTTCCTCTGGATCCACCGAAAAGGGATCTTCAATCAGCTTCAACTGGATGTCATCATCTTTAGACAAAGTAAGTCTTCTGTCAAATTCTTCAATCAAAAGATTGATGTGCTTTGCGTATTTTTCTCCTAACTCGGCGTGTTTGTTCTGAGGGATACGCTGTGCACAAGTGGGAAAGTGACACATTTCACCTTTTGACAGCTGATTTCTGAAAAGTTTCAATTTCATTTTGAAAGCTTTCACTGCTGCACACATTTGAAATATAAGTTGATTTTTTCCCTGAAGTTGAATGTTGAGATCATTCAGGTGTGCTGTAATGTCACAAAAGAAAAAGAGATCTTGATTCCAGGACTCATTTTCAAGCTCCGGGAATTTTATTGGCCCATTTTCTAGGAATTTTGCTATCTCCTCTTTCAAAGCAACAAAACGCTGGAGCACTCTTCCTCGACTCAACCACCTCACTTCCGTATGGTAGATTAAGTCGCTGCACTCGGCATCTTCCCCTTCAAGAAAGGCTCGAAATGTCCTATGTTTTAGTCCTCTAGAACGGATGAGGTTTACAATGGAAACTACCACTGACATTACATGCTCAAATTTTAAGACTTTGCTGCACAAAACCTGCTGATGTATAATGCAGTGATGTTTGGTTATTTGTCTCCCGATAAATTCTTCAAGAAGAGTAACTGCTCCAACATTTTTTCCACACATAGCTGGAGCACCATCAGTACAAATGGCCACCAAGTTTGTGAAATCTACTCCCAACTTATCATTCATGCACTTTATCACTTCACTGGAGATTTCTTTTCCAGTTGTGCGACCCATCATGGAGCACATGCCAACAAGTTCTTCAGTAATTTCAAAGTTTTTATCAATACCTCTAATAAAAATAAGAAGTTGGGCGGTGTCTTTTAAATCGGTGCTTTCATCCATAGCTAGGGAGTAAAAGCAGAATTCACTGACTCTCTGCTTTAACTGATCACTTAGATTAGTAGAAATGTCAGCTATTCTTCTCTGTACAGTCATGCGTGATAGACTGACATTCTCAAATATTCCCCTCTTTTCTGGACATAACTCAGATACAGCAATCAACATACACTTTTTTAAAAACTCGCCTTCTGTGAAGCATTTCCCAGCAGCAGCAATTTCCTTAGAAATTTGAAAGCTTACTTTAGTAACTGTATCGTTCTCAGTGCTCACTTTCTTGAAAATTTGCTGTTCTCCACTAAGGTTTTTCACTAAACTGGCTGCTTTAATTATTTTTTCATTTGGGTTCAATTTGGCGAGATTGGGATGTTTAGTTTCAAAGTGCCGCCGAAGGTTGTATTCTTTCGGAACGGCTAACGTTTCGCGACACACAAGGCACAGTATTTTGTCTTTGGAAACAGTACATAAGTATTTATTTGTCCATTCAGTGTTGAAAACTCTGTGCTCTGATTCTATTTTTCTCTTTTTCTTTTCACTCATGGTAGCCATTATGAAGCTCAAGATTTTGTTGAATAAATTCACACACAAGGGAAACTCTCAGTCACACACAAAGAGAAGAGATATCTCACGGCGCGTGGCACACTAGCAAGGCACTGACAGTGTGTGGAAGCCTGTAGAGGGGGAAAGAAACGGCGCACGTAGGGTAACCAGATCACAGCAGTAAAATAGGACCCACCCCCTCCCTGCTCGGCCCCACCATTACACCCCTCTTTAACCCCCAGGGGTCACTATATTACTGCACACAGCAGTACCAAAAATTAAAATACTGAAAATGGATGCCTCCTTCCAGCCACTGACTCGCCGCTCGCCTCCTCACCTCCCCCCAAGTATAAAGCCTCGCCGCCACTACCTGCCCACCTGCCCGCTTGGTTCGTCATCCCCCCATGAAATAAGGGGAGGGGAAAAGGGGAACAGTTTGAAGGGATTTTCTGGGGGTATGAACTAAGCCGGGGAGGGGGAAGGGGAGCAGTTTGAAGGGATTGGATGTGACTGTCCCACACACAAACACAGGGGCCGCAGGGAGCCCTGGGGGTGGGGGCAGTGTGATAGGGGCTGGGGAGGGATAAGGTCCCTGGACCAGGGAAGGGGGTAGCAGTCAGGGCAGGGCAGGTGCAAAACACACACACACACACACGGCCGGCTTTAGGAAGTGCGGGGCCCAATTCGAACATTTTTGGCGGGGCCCCAGCAGGGATGACTAGAAGAAGAAAAAACATGTAAAAAAAAGCCTTTCATTTCTTCCATGTATTATTTACTTTCCATAACTATATAAATAATAAAATTATATATTATGTACATTGTGTTATATATGCTGTTGATCGGTTATTAATGCCCCCCTCATTGAAGCAGGTGTGCAGGGTTCCTGCCCTGGGAACTGCAGGGCACCAGTGGACATGGGGCTGGCTGGAGGCAGGGCAGGGGCTGACTGGAGGTAGGGTCTGGCTGCAGGCAGGGCAAGGGGTGCGGGGCTGGCTGGAGACAGGGGGGTATGGGGCGGGCTGGCTGGCTTCAGGCAGGGCCGCAGGGGGGTGCGGCAGGGGTTGGCTGGAGACAGGGCAGGCGGTGCGGCAGGGGCTGGCTGTGGGCAGAGGGTGCGGCAGGGGCTGGCTGCAGGCAAGGCAGGGCAGGGCAGGGAGTGCGGGGCTGGCTGGAGACGGGCTGGTGCGGGCAGGGCAGGGGGTG
>NW_020688633.1:0-11036 GCF_002925995.2 Terrapene triunguis | reverse complement strand
GTTTGGGGCTCTGTCGCAGGAGCTGTGGGAATAGCTGTGATCCTGGGAGTTGTCCTCTGTATTTACAAGAGAAGAAAACAAACACCTGGCAAAGGTAGCAGGAGCATTACCGAGGGAGTTCTCTAAGAGAAGGCATCGAGACCATGCGCTTTTTGGGGTGAGTTTGTCTGACACCTTGTTTGCTGTGTGCTTGAAGACTGTGGTGTGCTCTGTTTGGGGTGTGTATGTACTGAGCCTAGTTGCTGCTAGGCCAGGCTGAGGGCTTCCTATCGATGCTCTGGCCTGCTGTCCTTTGATCCCTGACCCCTTTAGGGTCCCTTGAGAAGGGGCAGGGCTACTCAGGAGAACAGGGGTTTCAAAAGCCCACTCCTAAGCAACCAGATGAGTTCATGAGCCGGGTTGTTTAGAGGGAGCATGAGAGGCAGATACACCCAACAAGCACACACTAAACTTAGCCAACCCCCCAGCCCCAAACAAAAACAAAAACAACCCCTGCAAGAGAAACAGTAACACAGGCAGAAGTCCACTAACAGAGTGGGGGCTACCCAGTTTATTGCACATAATGCAGCATGTCTGATTACCTGCCCTGTGGGCAGGTGGCGTATGTGTTCAAGGAGCTCCTGGCCCTCAGAGACCGTGTGCGGGCTTTGGAGGCCAGAGTGGCTGAGCTGGGGGAGCTGAGGGAGACAGAGAGGTACATAGGTGACACTTTCTGGGACACAGTAGAATGGTCCCACCCCCAGTCTGACAGCCTCTGTGCTCAGGGCAGGAGAACATCCAACTGGAGCAGAGGGAAACTGTCACGGATTCACAGATCGTGCCAACTCTTGGCTCCGTGCGGTCCGTGGGGGGTGCCCCTTCCCAGGGGTCCACTCTCCCTCGAGGTTGGCCCCTCCACCTCCTGGAGCCGCACCTCTCTGAGCCTTAGCACGTCTGTCTCTGCCATGGGCCCCCTCAGGGAGTCCACTCACTCTGGACCCCCGGGGCCTCCACCCCCGAAGGAGATGATGCCACCCTGTTCTCTAGACCGGAGTGACTCTCAGCCAGTGTAACACAGGAGGTTTATTGAGAGTTGAACACAGCACAGGAAACTCTCAGGGCCTCAGGCCTGGCCTCCCTCAGCCCAGCACATCCCAGTCTCCCTGCATCCAGGTGGGCTCTGCCTGCTCCCCCTCTCCAGCCCCGAGCCCCCCTGCTTCCCAGCTGGGCATCTGAGATCCCCGGCCCCAGGCCCCGCCTCTGTCCATTGTCTTCTCTCCAGGGAAACAGGGTCGGAAACCGGGGCCGCCTCTCCTCGCTTCTGTCCTCTGGCTGGAACCGGCTGGTTAGGTCACTGGGTCCTCACTCTGCAGCCCATTGTCCGCCCACTGGCCAGAACCGGCTGCGTCTCCTCAGCTGGGCCTCCGGGTCACCAGGTCACCGGTCACTGGGGTCTCCATCCTCCAGGCCATTGGCTGGGGTCCCAAGTTCCCTCTCCGGTCCTCTGTAACAACAAACTCCCTCTCCCCTCCCCTCGTTAAACCAGTAACACCCAGGGAAACTGAGTCCCACCCCCTCCGCATGCAAACCATTGAAACCCCACCGAAAACAAGAAAACAAACAAGAAAATCCCCCACTTCGTCACAGAAACGATCCCATAGTTGGGACCCTCCTTCCAGATATTGTTGTGGTATCCTCTTGCACTGAGGATACCTCTCCGGGGGAGGGAACTCCAGTTATTAGGAAGAGACAGGTAATAGTAATGGGGGATTCGATCAGTAGAAACAGGTAGCTGGGGGAAAAAACAACAACAAAAAACGAGGAGTCCTTGTGGCACCTTAGAGAGTAACAAATTTATTTGCACATAAGCTTTCATGGGCTACAGCCCACTTCATCAGATGTATGAAGTAAAAGATACAGGAGCGGGTATAAATACATGAAAGGATGGTGGTTGCTTTACCAAGTGTGAGGTCAGTCTAACGAGATAAATCAATTAACAGCAGGATACCAAGGGAGGAAAAATAACTTTTGAAGTGGTAAGAGAGTGGCCCATTACAGACAGTTGACAAGAAGGTGTGAGTAACAGTAGGGAGAAATTAGAATTGGGGAAATTAAGTTTAGGTTTTGTATTGACCCAACCACTCCCAGTCTTTATTCAGGCCTAATCTGATTGTATCCAGTTTGCAAATTAATTCCAGTTCTGCAGCTTCACATTGGAGTCTGTTTTTGAAGTTTTTTTGTTGAAGAATTGCCACTTTTAGGTCTGTTATTGAGTGACCAGACAGGTTGAAGTGTTCTCCTACTGGTTTTTGAATGTTATAATTCCTGATGTCCGATTTGTGTCCATTTATTCTTTTGCGTAGAGACTGTCCGGTTTGGCCAATGTACATGGCAGAGGGGCATTGCTGGCACATGATGGCATATATCACATTGGTAGCCATGTGCAGGTGAATGAGCCCCGGATGGTGTGGCTGATGTGAATCATAGAATATCAGGGTTGGAAGGGACCTTAGGAGGTCATCTAGTCCAACCCCCTGCTCAAAGCAGGACCAATTCCCAACTAAATCATCCCAGCCAGGGCTTTGTCAAGCCTGACCTTAAAAACCTCTAAGGAAGTAGATTCCACCACCTCCCTAGATAACCCATTCCAGTGCTTCACCACCCTCCTAGTGAAATAGTGTTTCCTAATATCCAACCTAAACCTCCCCCACTGCAACTTGAGGCCATTACTCCTTGTTCTGTCATCTAGTACCACTGAGAACAGTCTAGATCCATCCTCTTTGGAACCCCCTTTCAGGTAGTTGAAGGCTGCTATCAAATCCCCCCTCATTCTTCTCTTCTGCAGACTAAACAATCCCAGCTCCCTCAGCCTCTCCTCATAAGTCATGTGCTCCAGCCCCCTAATCATTTTTGTTGCCCTCCACTGGACTCTTTCCAATTTTTCCACATCCTTCTTGTAGTGTGGGGCCCAAAACTGGACACAGTACTCCAGATGAGGCCTCACCAATGTCGAATAGAGGGGAATGATCATGTCCCTCGATCTGCTGGCAATGCCCCTACTTATACAGCCCAAAATGCCGTTAGCCTTCTTGGCAACAAGGGCACACTGTTGACTCATATCCAGCTTCTCGTCCACTGTGACCCCTAGGTCCTTTTCTGCAGAACTGCTACCTAGCCATTCGGTCCCTAGTCTGTAGCTGTGCATGGGATTCTTCCGTCCTAAGTGCAGGACTCTGCACTTGTCCTTGTTGAACCTCATCAGGTTTCTTTTGGCCCAATCCTCTAATTTGTCTAGGTCCCTCTGTATCCGATCCCTACCCTCCAGTGTATCTACCACTCCTCCCAGTTTAGTGTCATCTGCAAACTTGCTGAGGGTGCAGTCCACGCCATCCTCCAGATCATTAATGAAGATATTGAACAAAACCGGCCCCAGGACCGACCCTTGGGGCACTACGCTTGATACTTGCTGCCAACTAGACATGGAGCCATTGATCACTACCCGTTGAGCCCGACGATCTAGCCAGCTTTCTATCCACCTTATAGTCCATTCATCCAGCCCATACTTCTTTAACTTGCTGGCAAGAATACTGTGGGAGACCGTATCAAAAGCTTTGCTAAAGTCAAGGAATAACACATCCACTGCTTTCCCCTCATCCACAGACCCAGTTATCTCCTCATAGAAGGCAATCAGGTTAGTGAGGCACGACTTCCCCTTGGTGAATCCATGCTGACTGTTCCTGATCACTTTCCTCTCCTCTAAGTGCTTCAGAATTGATTCCTTGAGGACCTGCTCCATGATTTTTCTAGGGACTGAGGTGAGGCTGACTGGCCTGTAGTTGCCCGGATCCTCCTTCTTCCCTTTTTTAAAGATAGGCACTACATTAGCCTTTTTCAAGTCATCCGGGACCTCCCCCGATCGCCATGAGTTTTCAAAGATAATGGCCAATGGTTCTGCAATTACATCCGCCAACTCCTTTAGCACCCTCGGATGCAGCGCATCCGGCCCCATGGACTTGTGCTCGTCCAGTTTTACTAAATAGTCCCGAACCACTTCTTTCTCCACAGAGAGCTGGTCACCTTTTCCCCATACTGTGCTGCCCAGTGCAGCAGTCTGGGAGCTGACCTTGTTTGTGAAGAGAGAGGCAAAAAAATAATTGAGTACATTAGCTTTTTCCACATCCTCTGTCACTAGGTTGCCTCCCTCATTTCAGTAAGGGGCCCACACTTTCCTTGACTTTCTTCTTGTTGCTAACATAGCTTAAGAAACCCTTCTTGTTACTCTTAACATCTCTTGCTAGCTGCAACTCCAAGTGTGATTTGGCCTTCCTGATTTCACTCCTGCATGCCTGAGCAATATTTTTATACTCCTCCCTGGTCATTTGTCCAATCTTCCACTTCTTGTAAGCTTCTTTTTTGTGTTTAAGATCAACAAGGATTTCACTGTTTAGCCGAGCTGGTCGCCTGCCATATTTACTATTCTTTCTACACATCGGGATGGTTTGTTCCTGCAACCGCAATAAGGATTCTTTAAAATACAGCCAGCTCTCCTGGACTCCTTTTCCCCTCATGTTATTCTCCCAGGGGATCCTGCCCATCTGTTCCCTGAGGGAGTCAAAGTCTGCTTATCTGAAGTCCAGGGTCCGTATTCTGCTGCTCTCCTTTCTTCCTTGTGTCAGGATCCTGAACTCGACCATCTCATGGTCACTGCCTCCCAGGTCCCCATCCACTTTTGCTTCCCCTACTAATTCTTCCTGGTTTGTGAGCAGCAGGTCAAGAAGAGCTCTGCCCTTAGTTGTTTCCTCCAGCACTTGCACTGGGAAATGTGGTTAGGTCCTATGATGGTGCCCCTTGAATAGATATGTGGACAGAGTTGGCACTGGGGTTTGTAGCAGGGTTTGGTTCCTGGGTTGGTGTTTTTGTTGTGTGGTTGTGACTTTGCACTCTATATGATTTTATGAAAGAATGCTGATGAGTAAATATAATGTAACTAAAATATGCTTCATAGAAAAGGTCTCTTGTAAGGTATCATTACAAAGCTTATAATCTACTGAGTGTGATCATCCTATTTGTATAAATGTATCACTCTTGTATCTGAAACTAGAAATATGAAATATAACTCTGAGGGCCTATTGTAATTATGCAAAGTGTGGGCCATTAATGGTGGTTTGGAATCTTGATGACTCCCATTAACCAGGACAATTAACTGCAGATGGGTGTGTTTTACCTCTGAGTCTTCCTGTATATGTGTGTGCTGGCAAGTGGGCAATGAAGTCTTGCAGTGACATGTGATCATGTCACCTGAAGTGGAATCCATCTTTAACCTGGTGCTTTTCCATTCAGAAGGAGGGGTGGGAACCCAGAGAGACAAAGGATTCCCATCGTATGCAAAAGACATATAAATGGGTGGAACAGAGAAAAGGGGGAGCCATCATGAGGAATCCCCTAGCTATCACCTGAGCAGGAACAAGGGCTGTACCAGGGGAAAGGATTGTGCCCAGACTAGGAAGGTGTCCAGTCTGTGAAAGAAACTTATGGAAACATCTCTCAAGGTGAGATTTTATCTGTATTCAGTTGTATTACTGTACTAGACTTAAATTTGCGTGTTTTATTTTATTTTACTTGGTAATTCACTTTGTTCTGTCTGTTACTACTTGAAACCACTTAAACCCTACTTTTTGTATTTAATAAAATCACTTTTTACTTATTAATTAACCCAGAGTATGTATTAATACCTGGGGCTGGGGGAGCAAACAGCTGTGCATATCTCTCTATCAGTGTTATAGAGGGCGAACAATTTATAAGTTTACCCTGCATAAGCTTTATACAGAGTAAAACGGATTTATTCGGGGTTTGGACTCCATTGGGAGTTGGGCATCTGAGTGTTAAAGACAGGAACGTTTCTGTAAACTGCTTTCAGTTAAGTCTGCAGCTCTGGGGCACATGGTTCAGACCCTGGGTCTGTGCTGGAACAGACTGTCATGTCTGGCTCAACAAGACAGGGTGCTGGAGTCCCAAGCTGGCAGGGAAAGCAGGGGCAAAACTAGTCTTGGCATGTCTGTTGGCAGCTCCCAAGGGGGTTTCTGTGAGCCAACCCATCACAGTGGTGTGTGGTTGCTGGTGAGTATTTGCTTCAGGTTGGGGGGCTGTCAGTAAGCAAGGACTGGCCTGTCTCCCAAGGTCTGTGAGAGTGAGGGATCGTCCTTCAGGATAGGTTGTAGATCCTTGATGATGCGCTGGAGAGGTTTTAGTTGGGGTCTGTAGAGCCACATGGTGACTTGCCTGCCTGGTGCGAAGGTTGCGGATCTCTCGAGGCATCTAGACAGACTTATGTGTAGTGCTGGGGAGGAGCCGGTGGTCGTGGTACATGTAGGTACCAATGACGTAGGGAAGGGTAGGAGAGACGTCCTGGAGGCCAAATTTAGGCTGGTAGGTAAGAGATTGAAGTCCAAGACCTCCATGGTAGCATTCTCTGAGATGCTTCCAGTTCCACGCGCAGGGCCAGTTCGACAGGCAGAACTGCAGGGTCTCAATGTGTGGATGAGACGATGGTGTAGGGAGGAGGGGTTTAGATTTATTAGGAACCAGGGAAACTTTTGGGAAAGGAAGAGCCTGTACAGGAGAGATGGGCTCCACGTAAACCAAAGGGGAACCAGATTGCTGGCACCTAAAATTCAAAAGGTCGTAGAGGAGTTTTTAAACTAAGGGCTTGGGGAAAGCTGATGGGTGCAGAGAAGCATACAGTTTGGGCAGAGACATCCCTTAGGGATGACTTTATTAAAGGGAGAACTCTATAGCCTAGTAAAAAGGATAGGAAAGAAGTTGGTAAAGTCCAGGTAGGAGCTAGTGAGGAACAGCCCCATTTAAATATAACACATGCGCCGAATACAGACAAAATGTACAAATGCTAGAAGTCTAAATACTAAGATGGATGAACTAGAGTGCCTGGTGTTATATGAGGATATTGATATAATAGGCATTGTGGAAATTTGGTGGAATGAGTATAATCAATGGGACATGGTAATACCAGGCTACAAAATACGACAGAGTAGATCATCCTGGTGGGGGAGTGGCACTATATGTGAAAGCATATAGTCTAATATAATAAACATCTGAAATGTATCAAACTGTACCACAGACTCTCTATGGTCAGAAATTCCACACTGGAATAATAAGAATATAGCATAGGGATATACTACCAACTACCTGACCAGGTTGGTGATGGTGATTGTGAAATGCTCAGGGAGATTAGAGAGGCTACAAAGACACAAAACCCAGTAATAATGGGGGATTTCAACTAGTCCCATGTTCACTGAGAACTGGTTGCCTCAGGACAGGATGCAGAGATAAAGTTTCTTGACACCTTAAATGACTGCTTCTTGGAGCAGCTGGTCCTGGAACCCACCAGAGGAGAGGCAATTCTTCATTTAGTCCTAAGTGGAGCACAGGATCAGGTCCAAGAGGTGAATATAGCTGAACTGCTCAGTAATAGCGACCACAATATAATTAAATTTAACATCCTTGGTGGGGCTGGGAATGCCAAGGCAACCCACCACAGTAGCGTTTAACTTCTAAAGGGGGAACTACTCAAAAAGATGAAGCTAGTTACATGGAAACTAAAAGGAATAGTCACAAAGGCGAAATGGCTGAAGGATGCATGGAGACTATTTAAAAGCACCATAATAGATGCTCAGACTCAATGAATATATATGGAGATATACCTATCTCATAGAACTGGAGAGGGACCCTGCAGGGTCATCGAGTCCAGCCCCCTGCCTTCACTAGCAAGACCAAGTACTGATTTTGCCCCAGATCATTAAGTGGCCCCCTCAAGGATTGAACTCACAACCCCGGGTTTAGCAGGCCAATGCTCAAACCACTGAGCTATCCCTCCCCCCCAAAAAATAAGAGGACCCAAAAAATGGCCAAATAGCTGAGTAAAAGAGGTGGTTACAGGCCCAAAGGCATCCTTTAAAAAGTGGAAGTCAAATCCTCCTGAGGAAAATAGAAAGGAGCATAAACGCTGACAAGTCAAAGGTAAAAGTCTACACTGCAGAGTTTTGTTGACAAAAGTTATGCTGCTGTAATTAAAGTGCTGTTGCATGTCCACACTAGCTCCTTGTGTCAGCAGAGCGCATGCGCACTAGTAGCTCTTGTATCACCACAGAGAGCAGTGCATTGTGGGTAGCTATCCCACTGTATAACTGGCCGCAGGGTGCTTTGGGAAGGGTTTGCAATGTCTCATGTGGCAGGCACAGCCTCACATGATGCAGGTTTTCCAATCCCTTTGCTCCATGGGCATTGACTAGATTGCCAGCTGCTTGTCAACTGAAGAGTGGGGGGAGAGTGTGTGACAGGGTGTGTGTGTGTGTTGGGTAAGTGTGAGAGATTGTGTGTGGGGGAGTGTATATGGGAGAGAGAAAGAAGTGTGTGTTAGGAGGAGTGTGTTGGCACGCTGTCTCTTTAAGTTCTGACAGCAGCCTGGCCAACCTATCCCGAGTAAGGGCGAAGGGGACACCCCACACATCAGGCTCCAGTTCTGAACAGCACAGCAGTCCCCTCCCACACCCCCACAGCAGCAGCGGCCCGCTCTGCCTGCCGATTCCACAGTGATGGTTCCAGAGGTGGAAGTAAGCCCGTACAGGCTGGTCCGGCGTACCGGCAAGAGCTGGTACGCTGTGCCAGATGGGACTGGCTTCCCTGTGGTGATTTAAAGGGCCCGGGGCTCCACGGCAGCTGGAGCCCCAGGCCCTTTAATTGCCCCTGAGCCCCGAGGCTCCCAGCCTCCTCTGCAGCTGGTAGCTCCGGGGTGATTTAAAGGCCCTGGGGTTCCCAGCCACAGCCGGAGCCCTGGGGTCTTTAAAACTTGAAAGGCCCCGCCTCTTCTGGTTGAGGCCACGCCCCCGCTCAGGACGCTCACCCCTGGATGGTTCTGTGGTTCCCTCCCAGTTCTCCCACAGCCTCCTGCTCTCTGGAGCTTTGAAAGGGGAGGAGCGCATGCCTGCAGGGCAGCTGAGATCAAAACACTGAGCAGAGCAGTCACGGAGGGCATTGTGGGTTATGGGGGAGGCCAGTTATGTCGACATAATGAACAGCAGCATCTACACTGATGCTTCGTTGCTTTAACTTTTCAGGAAAAGGCTCTGTCCCTCTCGTTGAAGTGGTTTTATTTTGTCAGCAAAGCAGCAGAGTTTTGCTGCCAAAATTCGCTGTGTAGTGTGTAACCCTCCACTGTTTTGTCTGCAAAAGCTGCCTTTTGCCAACAAAACTGTAGTGTAGACAAGGCCTTAGGCAGGCCAGGAAAGAATTTGAAGAGCAATTAGCTAAAGACATAAAAACTAATAGCAAAAAAAAAATTGTAAGTACATCAGAAGCAGAAAGCCTGTTAAACAATCAGTGGGGCCAGAGGACTATTGAGGTGCTAAAGTAACAGTCAAGGAAACTAAATGAATTCTTTGCATCGGTCTTCACTGCAGAGCATATGAGGGAGATTCGTACACCTGAACCATCCTTTTTAGGTGACAGATCTGATGAACTGTCCCAGAGTGAGGTGTCAGTAGAGGTTTTGGGACAAATTGATAAACTAAACAGTAACAAGTCCCCAGGATCACACGGTATAACCCAAGAGTTCTGAAGGAACTCAAATGTGAAATTGCAGAACTGCTAATTGTGGCATGGCATGTAACCTATTGCTTAAATCAGCCTTTGTCTGAAAAATTTCAGCCATCTCTCCTTTCTGCAAAGGGCTGTTTGTATGAATAATGTGAGACAGCATGAGTTGGGCTGTGCAGTGTTGGGCTCTGGCTCAAGATTATGTTCTTGATTTCAGATCTACGTGGACACCAGTATGAAGAGAATGTAGCTTTTCTGCAGAGAGAACGTGATGGTACGTACCCCACAGCTCAGTCCTAAGACGTGTTATGAGTGGGGCTAGGCAGTTTGCTGCTAGTGAGTCCTCCTGTGCAGGGCCAGCTCTAGGCACCAGCGCTCCAAGCATGTGCTTGGGGCAGCACTTTTGAAGGAGCGGCATTCCGCCCCTTTTTTTTTTTTAGAAGAGGCAGGATGTTCACCAGCTGATGTTTACATGTGCATCATCACAGACAGGCTCAGCAGTTACAGCACTGCAAGGTGCTCACAAAGGGAACTGGGCTTTTTAAAGACTCTGCTGGCACATGCTCACTGAGTATGCTGGGAAGTGCTGTGGGTTTGCAGGCTTAGAATTTTATTTTACACCCAAACCAATCAAAGATGTGTTGCCGGCTGTCACGGAGTGTGGGGGACTCAGGACCCTGCACCCCCGGCTTCCTGCGATTCACCATGACTCTCAGCCAGCCAGTAAAGCAGAAGGTTTATTTAGATGACAGGAACACAGTTCAAGACAGATCTTGCAGGCGCAGACAACAGGACCCCCCTCAGTTAGGTCCATCCTGGGGTCCCCGGGCGCCCCAGCCCCCTTGGGAGGTCAGAGCCCTCTCTGCCTCCCAGCCACCTCACCAACCAGCTTCTGAGACTCTGCCTTCAGCGACCCCTCCCACAGCCTTTGTTCAGTTTCTCGGGCAAAGGTGTCACCTGGCCTCTAACTCCTTCCTGGGTTCTCATGTTACATGCTCAGGTCTCCTCCCTCTGCCAGTCTCCCATCCCCCAATGCAGACTATCCCAGCCAACACTCCCCTGTCAGCATTCAAAGCCCACAGTAAGAACAGTCCCAGTTCGTCACATCTCTCCCCCCTTCGAGACAGAACTGAGCGGGGTCACTTTAGCCAGTGACCCGGGGAAGTTCGAACCTACCCCCGTTCCCGTGGATGCCCCCGCATCCCTCCCATTCCTTGGTGAGAATTACACCAGGCCCCTTCAGTTTCACGCCCCCCCTTAGGTCGGGGTTGCTCGATGGCACTCGCAGTTCGCACGTGGGAAGGTTTATGCGGCCTGTGCCCTTTTCCCACCCCGATACCCATGGGGTTCCAACTGGGCTGGGGTCTTCTCCCAGCGTTCCAGTCTGGAGGTCTGTGATTTGGGCTCTCTTGGTTCAGAGCCCCCCTTTTAACCTTGGCCACCCTCCG
>NW_020688632.1:0-8846 GCF_002925995.2 Terrapene triunguis | reverse complement strand
GACCTGCGGACGCGGCAGGTAAACAAACCGGCCTGGCCCACCAGGGGCTTTCCCTAAACAAGCAGTGTCCCAAGTTTGGGAAACACTGCATTAAAACAAAATACTTCCTACTTAAAAAGAAAAAAAAAAAAAAAAAGAAAGAAAACGAACAAGTGAAAATGCCAACCAATCCCCTGCTTCTGTGAACGTTTAACTCTGCTAAACTTACATGTCAACCACTAATTACTCATATAGCAATTTAAATAGTACTAGTGTCTACTGCTGCACTTGACGACACTAAATGTGTTTCTCTTTATATAGTTAATAGTATTAATTTACAAAGAGTGCTCAAAGTTAGGTGATGGTATTCTTCAGAAGTTGTAACTTCTTATTGGTTAAAAAAATTAACAGTTCAGTTAGACTATCCAGAGTGTTGAATATAGTAGGCACATTCCCTGCTCTGCTTCCTCTAAACATTCTGATCCAGTGCCTTTATAGTCAAGGATTTTGTCATCTATGCTTCATGCCCTTATGAATGCATCCATGCTGTTAGATCAACTCAGATGAAGTCCTTTCAACTTCTCAATAAGTGATTCCTATCGCTCCATATTTTTTGATACTTTATTGGCATTATGCTCATCTTTGAGAATTTCTACTTTGTTTGCACTCATTCTCCCTTGTTCTATACTCTTTCCTAATAATATGTACCAAAAAAAAAATAAAAATAAAGCCTCACAAACCACCTTTTCCCCAAAATGTCACCAGATTAAATATTCCGTCATATCTACTCACTGTTTTACTGGTACATCTTCAGCCTTCTAAGCCAAGTCATACAGAATTGCTCATATCACGGAGGAATTAGGTACTCTCACTTCAGCATAGAAAATCTAAATCACCTTACCTATGAAGTGCCTTGCTGTTGAAAGCCGTCTCTTACAAAAACCATCAAGCTTTCCACCTGTAATCATTCTGGCCACTGGAGCTCCAGTAAACTTTATGTATAAGGCCTAGTTTGAGAATTTACACATCATGAGATTTTTTTAAAGTAATAAATGTTTGGGTTAATTAGCTTTTGGATTTCAGCCTTTAGAGGTCATGGCTACAGGGGGGTGGGGGGGGGAAGAGCTAGAAAACAGGAAGACTAGAAACTTTTTTTTTTAAATGAAGACTGAAGTTTACTTGTAATCCCATGACTCCAGGAGCTAGGGCTTTTTTTTTTTTTTTTTAAAAGCCACAAAATACTGTTATGCATAATAAGATGAATTTTCCATAGCTAATACCTATGATTATTTTGACATTGTTTCCTTTGGATTACTCCTCAAAACAGTAGAAAAGTGAGTGGTGCAGTGTCTGAATACTGACCACAATACACAATGCAATAACAAAAATGGTAAAGCACTGTACTATCTACTTTGATGCCTTCTGTGTCCGCCACTTCTTCCACAATATGGAAGCTGTGTAGTGAGATACCAGAAGAAGAGAATTCCTGGAGAAATCGCAATGCGGGATACAATGTAGTGCTGGTCTTGGACTTCATAGGCGCTGCAGATTTCTACAGACTGTATGATTAAGATATACTATAAGAAAGGATTTGATACGAAGGTGCACCGGTCTCTCTTTTTTGTCTTTGCCTTGTACCAATTTACATTTATGTCTTCCCTACAGTAGTCATTTTTCCTATATTAGCTGTTAAG
The DNA here is from genome assembly GCF_002925995.2 of Terrapene triunguis. NCBI lineage: Eukaryota > Metazoa > Chordata > Testudines > Emydidae > Terrapene > Terrapene triunguis. Next base: position 7,173 of record NW_020688632.1, on the reverse strand, counting down.
AACAGTTATGTTTCAGAACACACTCACGGAGAGCTCTGTGCAGGTATGTAGCCATAGTACATACTTCAACATTTTAACCATTCATCTATTTTATGGGTCTCCATCTTTTAAACAATTCTTGGTCATGATTTCAGTAATTGTTTTCTCATTTATACTTTGACATAGAATCATAGGACTGGAAGGGACCTCGAGAGATCATCTAGTCCAGTCCCCTGCACTCAAGGCAGGACTAAATATTTTCTAGACCATCCCTAGATATCTCTTCCTCTTTAATCCTGTACTGAAATCATAATGTTGACTTTTAACATCAGTTCATTTTTCTGTGGTAACACAAACCTAAAGACAGGATGGCACCTCACAGCAGAATCAAAGAGAAAGAGTAGCTCAGCTAAGAGGGAAAACAGCTTTATTCTGTATATGCCTAAACAACAACAACAGACACAAACATTCTAGGAAAAATACATTGATTTTTTTGTGCAAGTGTTCCTTTGTTTCAAGTTGGTTCCAATTTAAACATGTGTATTCAAAATAAATTTTAAAAGCCAGAGACTGAAGAAAAAACAAGTGAGACAAACAGTCATTCCACTGTGGTTATTATTGTTCTAATAGTTCTGCTGAACATAGTATTTATTATACCAATTTCACTCTTTTGGGTGACTGTTTACTGTGCAGAGTTAAGCTAACAATATATTAGAAACTATAGCCCAGAATTACCTCTGTTTAGTGAAGAAGCACAGTACAGTTGTTACAGTAGGAAACTGATTATCAGAAGTTCTGGCTTTTATTCCTCACTCCATTTAATAACTCACTGTATGACCTCAGCTTAGTCTGTGAACCTCTCTGGGCTATAGTAGCCACAATTTTACAAATGGGGAACCTAACAGTTATTTTACAGGAACATTTTAGAGTTTATTCGTTTATATACATAAAATTCTTTAAAATTGATTGACCTGTTCTACAGAATGCAAAGTCCTAACTATCATTAATTTACATGTAAAATTCAATAACCACAACCATCTTTTATAAGGTAACTTTCTCTCATGAAAATCTATACCCGAGTCTCTTAACAAAAACCCTATTGGGCCCATCCCTTGAAGAAATTTAACTGCTTTTTATGGAATACCTAAAAAGCCAGATTCAGAAATGGATGGTGATAGTGGATATAATGCTGCTAAATTCACATGTGTAAAGTGGATGTAACACCATTGACTACTACAATCCATAGAGCTGCAATCATTTTATACCACATCTGAATTTGGCTCCCTACCTCTCGGATCACATGAATGACAATTTGTAGATCATACCACGTGCTATGACTTGCTTAAAATGAGTTTCTGATCAGGGTTTGAACAACGGTGCGACAATTTAATCTAGCAGGCCTACGGATACTTTTTTCAACTAGCAGAACTCCATACAACTATTATACAACTTGGTATTCAAATGAAAATCATGCCAAATGCAAAACTCACTGATATCAATAGGTGCTGAATCAGGCCCTAAATAGCTCATATATGAATAATGTTTTAAAACAGGGGTTCTCAAACTGGGGGTTGGGACCCCTCAGGGGGTCGCAAGGTTATTACATGGGGGGGTCGCGAGCTGTCAACCTCCACCCCAAACCTCACTTTGCCTCCAGCATTTATAATAGTGTTAAATATATAAAAAAGTGTTTTTAATTTATAAGGGGGAGGGGTCACACTCAGAGACTTGCTATGTGAAAGGGGTCACCAGTAAAAAAGTTTGAGAGCCACTGTTTTAAAACATGTTGTTCACACCTTTATCCCCTAGCAATTTCTATTAATAACTCAGGAAAGTCATTTTTAATTCCAGAAATAAATCTATTTTCTATACATTGCACATACTGCTTGCACTGAAACAACACATAAGTGTGGCATTCGCAATCTCTTAAGAGTAGCTTGTACAAGTGACTCTAAACCTTACCTATAAAGAAGATACTGGACCAAATTCCACTCTCAATTACATCCATGCAACCCATTGTCTTCAATGGGGTTCTATTTTGTTCCTATCACTGTGATATGTATATATTTGGTGAGACAAGAGTTGTGTTGATTTACATGAAGGCTGTGAGAGCTCAACGGGATATTCCCACTCAAGGTCACATTGGCTTCAGAGAGGCTTCACTCAGGCTCATAGGTCTGCACAGGTAAATCTTTTTGCAGGATCAAAGCATGTGCATCTCCAGTGTGCATTCTGAGATTTGATTAGATTTTAATAATTTAACATCTGAGAGAGTTTTGAAAAATCTCTATATTCACCAAGTTAACATTTGCCAAAGGAAATAGCATCTCTATAAACTGCTGCCAATAACATTATTTTTAATTTACATGGAAATATCTGATAAGCCACCTTAAAATGAAATTAGACTTCCCCTCCCCCCATTTTCCCCACACTGAATCAATAATTTAAGATATATGTTTACAACATACATATTGGATTAAATGAAGTAATTGTGCATTTTTACCCTATCATGAGTTTAGGTTTTACCATCTGAGAGACCTGAAACAATGGAGTTAACTAGTTATAGATGTTGTTTCCTACTGCATGGCATGGCATGTTTATAGCCCTGTTCAGAAGTTATTTTTAGACAATATTTAACCACTTTTAAACTAAATTGGTAAGTATAAATTATTGTGTAAAACAAAAGCACCATGGTCCTTTAAATGCCACGTACATTTAGGATGATATGTAACAATTTAAGAAATACAGTTGGTTATTTTTAAATGTCTGCCATCTTGTTTGTTAGCAGTGCTTTGGGCAGGGGGTGGGGAAATCACTTACATAAAACATTTCCAAAAATTCCAAGCAGAAATTACATCACTAAATCCCTCTTATCTAGAAGACCATTTGTTCCTGTTAATAGACCTAAATTCCAGGAGGTTCCAATACTTTCTTAAGTTCTCTCTCTTTATAATACATTTGTACTCATCCTGATGTGAATATTACTACTGTTTGTAGGGTGACATATCTTGTTCAGAGTTTGAATTGAACAACATTCATTAGCTATTATGACAGAGTACTTAATCTTGTCATGTGACTGGGGCCAGGCTATAAACCAGGCACTTTACAGTATTCCTGTTGTATTCCAAAATTGTACTTTTGAATGACAAGATAGCAGCTTCAATGTCACTTAGATCTAATGCCATAACTTTACACAGCAACGAGATATTATGCAAGTAGTGATATCTCTCTTTACAACACTGGCAGGCCACTTCCCATGCTCATGTATGTAAATATGCGCCCCCAATACAAATATCTGGGATAAAACTTGGTTGAATTTACAATAAACACAGGGGACCAAATCCTGCATCCCATACTAAGGGTTATATTGTACTATTCCCCTCATTGCTACAACTGGTGGAACTGCACTGGTGAAAGTGAAAGGGTGGAAAATATGAAGAAAAATCCTAGTGTAGGCTCAGCCTTATTGGCACATGGCTGACTGAAAGTGATGTGTCTCAAGGAGAGATTGGAATCAGGAGGTCATCAAGTTCAACCCCCTGCTCAAAGCAGGACCAATCCCCAACTAAATCATCCCACCCAGGGCTTTGTCAAGCCTGATCTTAAAAACCTCTAAGAAAGGAGATTCCACCACCTCCCTAGGTAACCCATTCCAGTGCGTCAACACCCTCCTAGTCAAAACGTTTTTCCTAATATCCAACCTAAACCTCCCCCACTGCAACTTGAGACCTTTACTCCTTGTTCTGTCATCAGGTACCACTGAGAACAGTCTAGATCCATCCTCTTTGGAACCCCCTTTCAGGTAGTTGAAAGCAGCTATCAAATCCCCTCTCATTCTTCTCTTCCGCAGACTAAACAATCCCAATTCCCTCAGCCTCTCCTCGTAAGTCATGTGCTCCAGCCCCCTAATCATTTCTGTTGCCCTCCACTGGACTCTTTCCAATTTTTCCACCTCCTTCTTGTAGTGTGGGGCCCAAAACTGGACAAAGTACTCCAGATGAGGCCTCACCAATGTCAAATAGAGGGGAATGATCACATCCCTCGATCTGCTGGCAATGCCTCTCCTTATACAGCCCAAATGCCGTTAGCCTTCTTGGCAACAAGGGCACACTATTGACTCATATCCAGCTTCTTGTCCACTGTAACCCCTCAGTCTTTTTTGCAGAACTCCTGCCTAGCCAATCGGTCCCTAGTCTGTAGCAGTGCATGGGATTCTTCCGTCCTAAGTGGAAGGAAGATAGCAAAGTTCCTTGGCACACTGGAGAAAGAAGGCCTTTCCAAGAGTCGAGAGCAGGAAGTCACAACTGAGAAAGGAGCTTCAGAGAGGGAGCAAATCCCATTGGGAATCCAGTGGGAGTTCAATACACAGATTGTGGGTAGAATGTGGCCCTTTGTTTTCACTCAAGCAAGACTTCAGCTGAAGTCAACTGGAGTTATTCCTGAGTAAGAAATGCAAGGTTAGGCCAAAAAATTCAGCACTGGTTTGCACCCTTGCAATCCCATTACCATTAATGAGGAAACCCTGTTGAAGATGAAGCTGGTATGCACTTAAGAAGATTTGGTATTCTAAAGCACATAATTTCAATCCTTAACTTTGTGTCTTTATTGTTCACGAAAACATTACACTTTAGACCTATACAATAAGGAAAAGATCACAAAAAACCTAATTGAATTAGCTTAATTATCTGAAAATCTGCATAAAAAGACTTAGTTGTGCCAGCTGCTGGTTTTGTTGGCAACAGACATGTCTGTTGTGATGTTAGAGAGATTTCAGAATTCTCTCCCCTTCAGCTGAGAGAACTGGTATGGGTCACAGATGTGACACTTTACGGTGTACGTGTAGGCCACAAACCTCAGGGCAGAATTCACAGACTGACCTCTCTGGAAGATACATATGGACATGGTGATAATTCACAGTACAGTATGTACTGAGAACCAGTGAGAACAAAAAGCCCCTCCAATATTACCAACCCATTATATGATCAATCTTAACATCATCAGCTTATTTCCACTGATCTTAGAACATAACGTAACATATGTTGGCATAAATAAGCATCGAGTACATGTTATACGCATCTGGTTGTAAGCAGTTTGATAAACTAAAATGTCAAAATAACAATGAACCATTGGAATTAAAGAAAATGAAAAGGGCAGACTACATCATCTGACAAAAAGCTAATGTCACAAAGTCATGGAATCATGGATAAATAATAGTTCAGCAACAAATGATCATTTGTTAATGTAGTACCTCGAGACAAGAGTCAGAGGTTGTTTACTGAAAAAAACAAAAAACAAACAAACAAAAAAGAGCTGTCTTTTGAATAAACAGTGTTACAGAGTCCTTTGCTTTTGCAGTGAGTTTATCTGGTGCTAAAACCCATCCAGCATCTTTCTTCCCTCCAGTAGCTACATTTTCAGATGTCCTTTATATTTTTTTCTCTCATCATTTTAGTTTGGGCAGAACGTGGATATTCAAAAAAAAATCATCATCAATTTTAAGTTTCTCTTTTTCCTAATGATACCCTTAGCCCTTCTGCAGAGAAAAGGAGATGAAAGTGATAAGAGTAAATTTGTGCTAAGTTTGGGACAAATGTCTTTTGGGAGTAGCAGGATCCATGGTAGGCGCACCATTCTCCAGGTTGACTCAGTTGAAGGCACACAAAGAGGCATACATAAGACAAGTAAAAAGTTTCATTTTTAATTTTTGTATAGATCTTTAAAAAAGACAATGAATCTTCCAAATAAGAAATACAAGATTAGCTACCTCCTGTACTAGCTGCCTAATAAACATGGCTATATTTAAAAAAGTGATGATCCAACCATCGCTCCAGCACATAAGCAAATGTGCACTTCAGCAGCACTGCCAAACCTTTATGTAGATAATACTGTTTATAGTAACTGACTGCATGCTGCAGCGTAATTCAATCGCACCATGCTCTTGATATCAATCATTTAGGTTAATAAGGACAGCGGAACACTAACCTTGGAATTCAGTACAAGATTTTCATCAGATAACGAAAACAGGGTGGGGCTCACCAGGCCCCAAGCAACTGGTTTAACACACAGCAATATCAAACAGGCAATGGACAGAACACTGGATCATAAAACACTAGCATCAATAAGAGTATTGACCATTTTGCACCAAAAGTTTCTCCGTATGAGCAATTCAATGTTGGGGTTTTCTTTGTAAGGGCTACAGATCATGTTTTGCAGTCTGAAAAGGCACAGATGTATTTATTATAGCGTTGAATTTGGGTAGTTTAATAGAGTCTGAGCCGAGCGTCCTCCTGAGCTTGGGCACATAGAGGTAAGAACATTTCTAGGCAATACACAATGAGAGACTTGTTTGAAGTAGGGCACAATTGTTTTTCTTAGGCCTCCATCCTGCAAGTTGCTCTGAATGAGTGAAGCCTGGTGGAGAATATGAGTCAAAGCAGCCCCTTTAATGAGATAGTTGTGTATTTTGGGGGGAACAGGGCTTTTCATGCTGCAAGAGGTAGGCCCTTTCTCCAAGGGGAAAGGAGAAAATTGCCTTTTGCCCTTGGCAAAAAAGAATTGTTGAAAGTTTTGTGCAACATTTTAAGCATCTGCAGAAATCTGTTGTGGTTTGTGGATTTTTGCACAGGAGCTCAACCATGAGAGGCAGCTTTCAGCATCAGAGCCTTTAGGAAGGAAGGATTCCATGAGGGTGCCATTATGCTGCCTCTTTGTAACTATAGCTGGGTGAAACTATTTCCCCTGCTAGTGAAATCAACCTACTTGAGGGTGGCTTCTAAATATAGATATATTATAATTTTAGTGCTTTGGATTTCTATTAATGATCTTGATGTTGAAGAACATAACATATCAAATTACTTTTATGTCGACTTATTTTGAAAATACTCTAGCATTATAAACATTACTGGAAATTAGGAAAATTGAGCCACTGTGTCACCCTTGTCTAACAGATAACATTAGCTAAATGCCATTTAGCCATTCTTCATAGCTCAAAGTACAATAAAATAAAGGTTTCAGAGTAGCAGCCGTGTTAGTCTGTATCCGCAAAAAGAACAGGAGTACTTGTGGCACCTTAGAGACTAACAAATTTATTAGAGCATAAGCTTTCGTGGGCTACAACCCACTTCTTCGGATGCATATAGAGTGAAACATTGAGGAGATATATATACACACATACAGAGAGCATGAACAGGTGGG
>NW_020688631.1:0-1752 GCF_002925995.2 Terrapene triunguis | reverse complement strand
GTAGATATACCACTTGAACCTTCAGATGACATGTTGATATATTCTTGGTTCTTGATGTGTTCTTCACCTTGGTTGGTTTTTGAGGCCTTTGAGTGGAAAAATTGTATTGTTTTTTATCTTTTCATTTTCACTTTGACCTGCAACATATAAAAGTGATATGAATAAAGTAAATGTTTTGTTATGATAATGCAAATTTAACATAAGGATAATGCAAGTTACACTAAAACACATAACAGGTCTAGATTTCTAAAAATATATAATTTTTTAAAAAAAATGTATTTACTTTAAATTGACTTTTGAAAAGTAAGCCCTCATGGGAGAGGTGGAGTACTTACAGCGGCTGAAGATGAACCCTGTCCTGGGATCTAGTTGTTCTTAAACTTCTATCATGAATTCACTTGGTCAGTGCTACATCCCCAGCTTCACAACACTCTCTAGACTCCTTAGTCTGCCAGAATCCCTAGTCCTCTCTCTCTTCCTCCTGGATAAGCCACGTGGCTTCACCACCTCCTGAGACTGGACCTTTCGGCCTGCAGCGCTCCTACTTCACACTGTGAGCTCTGTTCAGTGAGTCCAACTGAGACACTCCTGGTAGAGACTCGCACACTCTTCAGCAACAAACACACCTTAGCAAGCGTTTGCAGCAGGGCCGGCTCTAGGTTTTTTGCCACCCCAAGCAAAAAAATTTTTGGCTGCCCCCCACACCAGTCCTGGGCTCTGCCCCCCACCCCACCCGCACCCACTGCCACCCCAACTCTGGGCTCTCCCCCCACCCCACCCGCACCCCCTGCCACCCCAACTCTGGGCTCTCCCTCCCACCCCACCCACACCGCCTGCTGCCCCAGCGCTGGGCTTCCCCCCACCAGCGCTGACTCTGCCCACTCCCCCCTCACCTCCAGCCGGTCCAGCGCTGGCAGGGTCGGGGTAAGCAGCGGGGTTCCTGGGCTGCGCCTCAGCCCAGGGTCCCTCCAGCCGGGGTTCCCGCCTCCAGGACCGGCTGGGACAAGGGAGGAGAAAGCCAGGGGACCACCCCGGCAGGGGGCTGAGGAGCCGGGGCAGGGCAGCCCCAGAGGGAGCGGAGCCCGGGAAAGCGGGACGCGGCCCCCGCATGGCAGTGCCCTGCCCTCTGTGGCCCCGCTCCTGCTGCTGCTCCTGGCCGCCCTGCTGCAATCCCTGGGCGGCTCTGGCCGCTTCACCCAGCCCCGGCTGCTGCGCTGGGGGGCGGCCGCCCTGTGGCACCTGCAGGCGGGTCCGTGTGTCCCGAGGGGCGGCCCCCAGCCCGAGTGTCCCGCGCTCAGAGCCCGCCTGGCCATAAGGTGCGGGCGCTGCTCCCCGACACGAACCACACCGGCCCCAGGGTGCCCCCAGTGCAGGATACGCTGCTGCTGCCAGGGCCGGCTCTAAGCTTTTGCCACCCAAGCGCAAAAAAAAAAAAAAAAAAAAGAGGCTGGCTGTAATGTCGCCCCTGAAAATGTGCCGCCCCAATCACCTGCTTGGTTTGCTGGTGCCTGGAGCCGGCCCTGGTTTGCAGAGACACTCAAAGAGCATTGTCAAAACAGTCAGGTGTATTAGTCAACAGGACACTGCATAGGAAGTTGTGAGGAGCATAGAGCATAGAGAACTGAAGGTTAAAGCATAGACCTTTCTGGTCAGCCCAGATCCCAGGCAAGCAGTAGTGAACCTCCTTGTTCAAGCTCTGTCTCTTTCTCCATCTGACCTCCTTGGTCAGACTCCAGGTCAGAGCCCCGACTC
>NW_020688630.1:2010-4189 GCF_002925995.2 Terrapene triunguis | reverse complement strand
ACTCACCAGATGCAGACAGAATAGGCCACGTCCTTGTTGCGCTTGCTGGGGTCAGCCGCCTCCCTGCGGCGCCGGCGCCGGGCGTCGAACCAGTGGATGGGGTGGAGCGGGGCCTCAGCCGCGGGGGCCTCCCCCCCATAGTCATAGTCATAGTCATCCTCCTCGTCCACTGCGGGGCACAAACCGAGGCCTCAGCCAGCTCCGCCCAGGAAACGGGGGGCCGGCCCTTTAAAAAGTGTGGCCTAAAGGCTATGACATCATGGAGGAGGCGGGGCCTCGCTGCAGCCCTGGAGGCTCCGCCCCCCTTGTCAATGGGGAAATTGTGGGGGTTCTGCCCTGAAAAGGCCTAAAGAGCCCCGCCCACCCACTTAACCCTTCCCGCGCCAGTGGGCACTCACCCTCGAAGCGCACGTCCCCGCTGACCGTCACCTCCAGCCCCAGGCTCTGGCACGAGCCGTTGTGCAGTTCCAGCACGTTGTACAGCTTCAGCACCTGGGCACAGGAGCCGGGAGAACCCAGGAGTCCGGGCTTCCAGCCCCACCCCCACCCGCTCTAACCACCAGCCCCCACTGCCCTCCCCGAGCCGGGATAGAACCCAGGACGCCCGGCTTCTACCCCCACGTCCATGTTACTCACAGTCAGGGTCCCCTTTCCTTTCCCTTCCACCTTCACTCGGAGGTTGTCGCCCAAGGAGAACTGGGGGGAAAAAATGGGGGGATCAAATAACATGGTAAAACCAGGGGAGACACTGGGGGGCTGTGAAACCACCTCTTAGCCCATGGGCGGGAGAAATCTGGGGGACATGGAATAGGGCGGGGACTGGCTGGCTCAGGGGGGCGGGGAATGGGGCAGGGACGGGCTGGCTCAGGGGGATGGGGAATGGGGCACGGGGCCTGTCCCCTCTAGGGGGCGCCGGCTCCCACCCGGCCGCAGGGCGGGGACTGGCTGGCTCAGGGGGGCGGGGAATGGGGCTGGGACGGGCTGGCCCAGGGGGGCGGGGAATGGGGCAGGGACGGGCTGGACCAGGGGGGCGGGGCATGGGGCAGGGGCCTGTCCCCTCTAGGGGGCGGCGGCTCCCACCCGGCCCCAGGGCAGGGACTGGCTGGCTCAGGGGGGTGGGTAATGGGGCTGGGACGGGCTGCATCTGGGTTCACTCGCCTGCAGCTCTTCCTGGATGTGGTTCTGGGAGCGGTCGAGAATCACTTTCTTGGTGCCTGATCTGCCTGGGCTGGAGAACGTTAAATCCAGCGCGTTCCCTTCTGGGGTGTAGGTGTTGATCCAGTACTGGGAGAGGGCATCCAGTGCCACCACCGTGTCCTGCGAACAGCCAGCCATGGGACCCAGGAGTCCTGGCTCCCAGCACCCCCGCGCTAACCACCAGCCGCCCCGCCACTCCCCTCCCAGAGCTGGGGAGAGAACCCAGGAGTCCTGGCTCCCAGCCCCCCCTGCTCTAACCCACCAGCCCCCACTCCCCTCCCAGAGCTGGGGAGAGAACCCAGGAGTCCTGGCCGGGACCTGTGTGGATTTGAAGCCGCCACCGTAGTTCTTCTGCTCCGTCAGCCACCGGGCAACTTTCTTGGCGGTCGAGAGGTCGTTGTGCAGCACGAGGTGCAGGAGCGCGTAGGCCGTGGCCTCGACCGAGTTGGCTGAAGCGGAGGTGGCCCCACTCTGCTCCATTCCCCAAAACATCATGGTCCCCTCTGTGGGGGAGAGAGACCCAGATTCAATACACCAGCCTTGGGGGCTGCGGTACCGCCCGCCGCCACTGGGGGGAGCTGGGGGGCTGCGGTACTGCCCGCCGCCACTGGGGGGAGCTGGGGGTGCAGAGGCTGCAGTGGAGGGGCTGGGGGGGCAGAGGTTGCAGTGGGGGGGCTGGGGGGTAGAGGCTGCAGCGTGGGGGGGGCGAGGCTGCAGCCAGAGGATGCACCATTGTCCTGCAGGGCGAGGTCCCGGAGCCGGCGGTCGGCAGCCTGGATGGCGGACGCGTTGTCGGAGGCCAGGGACAGGGCGTAGGCCGTGATGGCGGCCGGGTAGGGGTCCCGGCCCCGCTCTGGCGTTGCCGACAGGTACCGCGTGGCCCGGGACAGGCTGCTTTTCTGTGCGGGGGGGAGATCAACGATCAGACAGACCCTCCCCAGCCCCCGACTCCCCCCCACTTCCCCATCTCCCTCGTAACCCC
>NW_020688630.1:0-1910 GCF_002925995.2 Terrapene triunguis | reverse complement strand
CCCCCCCCCCCCGTACCACGCGTTCCCGCTGCTGCTGCTTCTCTGTCTGCAGCTCCGGGTCGGCCTCTTGCCCCTCGTACACCGCCAGCGCCTGCTTCAGGGCCACCACCACGAACGCCGTGAGCGAGACGCCCCCCTGGTGCCCCCCGATGCCACCCTGGGGGGAGAGAATGGGGGTGAGCGTGCGAGGCACACGTGCAAGGGACGCCCTGCGGGCACCAGCCGACACTGGTAGCGGTGAGTTCCACAGGTGCACGGCCTGGTGCCTCAGTGGTATCACCTGCCCCCCACTACCCTGGGGCTTGGGGGTCTGGGGGGTGGGAGTCAGGGCACAGATCTAAGTGTGAAAACCGGAGTGTGCCAGGCAGGGAGGGGCATGGGCCACCCCGAGTGCAGGCTGTGAGCGTGAAGGGGACCACATCTAGACACGCCTGGTGAGGGTGCAAATCCGAGCACGCACGGCCGGAAGGGGCGCACCGCTTAGTGCCAGGGGCAGGATACAATGGTGAACGTGCCACTGGGAATGTGCCCGTTGGGGCGCGGGGCGTGTGTACAAATCCTCCTGTGCACGGCGTGAGTGTGCAAATCTGAGCACACGAGCCCTGCGTGGCGGGGGGAGCCGAGGGGCACGTCTGGGCGTGCAAGATCTGAGGGGAGCAAGGCGTGTGAACGCAGGCCGAGCTCAGGTTGTGAGCAGAGCATGAGTCTGGTGCAGCTATGAGCGTGCGGCCTGCTGGGTTAGCGTGCAAATGGGAGTGTAAATATTGTGCAAATTGTGGGCTGTGTGTTGGTGTGATTCCAGCTGGGCTTTGAGCCCAGGTCAAACCCGTGTGTGCAAAAAGAGCACTGGGGGCTTTGCACACCAGGGCCGTGAGTGTGCATGGGCAAAATTGCACCTGCATGTGCCAAGTGTGAGTTTGCAACATGACAGTGAGTGTGCAAGGGAGCCTGTGTGTGACAGGAGGTATCTAGTCCAAGCCCCTGCTCAAAGCAGGCCCAATCCCCAGACAGATTTTTGCCTGAGATCCCTCAGTGGCCCCCACAAGGGCTGAACTCACAACCCTGGGTGTAGCAGGCCAATGCTCAAACCACTGAGCTATCCAGCTTTGAGTCAAAGATCAAACCAGGAATATTAACATTTAGGGAGACACTGGAGGGAAATCGTGTCATTGTCTCTGTGTCTCTTTGCAGGTTGTGGTGACCTGGATCTGAACTGTTTAATGGATAAATTACCCTGTGCTCATTGCCAGGATGTTTGGAAGAAGGAGAATTAAGCCTATTGTTTTCTCAGGCCGAAAGGCTGCTGGAAATGTATAAGAACCCTGGGACACGATCCTGCTTCATCTCAGATCTGCTTTGGGTTTCAAGAGGGGGAAACCCTGAGCCACAAGGATTGAGATCCCCAGTCACTGACTGGAGCCACCCTGAACATGGACATTGGACTATAACCTCTGGACTATTTCTAAAAGGACTTTTGGCAACTACAAGCTCATCTCTGCTATGTATCTGAACCTCAAGAATTGAATTCAAGTCTGTCTGTATATTGATCTTTCAACCAACTCTCTCTCTTTTCTTTTCTAATTAATTTTAGTTTAGTTCATAAGAATTGGCTATAGTGTGTATTTTGGGTAAGATCTGTGTTATAATTGAACCTGGGTATGTGGCTGATCCTTTGGGGTTGGAAGAACCTTTTCTTGTATCTGATGAGAGAAGATTTTCAGAATTTATCATCATCTGTTTGATGTGTGTCTGGCCGGAGGCCGGGAACTCGACGGGCCCGGCGCGGTTTGGCGGCTGAGTGACTGGGGGGCTGACACGGGGGCTGGTTGGTAAATCTCAGCACTGGAAGATCCACCAGCGTTTGGGGTTTGTCTGCCCCGGTCTGTTTGCAGTTCACCCTGATTGAGTGA
>NW_020688629.1:0-2874 GCF_002925995.2 Terrapene triunguis | reverse complement strand
TCCCTAGGTAACCCATTCCAGTGCTTCACCACCCTCCCAGTGAAAAAATTTTTCCTAATATCCAACCTAAACCTCCCCACTGCAACTTGAGACCATTACTCCTTGTTCTGTCATCTGCCCCCACTGAGAACAGTCTAGAGCCATCCTCTTTGGAACCCCCTTTCAGGTAGTTGAAAGCAGCTATCAAATCCCTCCTCATTCTTCTCTTCTTCAGACTAAACAATCCTAGTTCCCTCAGCCTCTCCTCATAAGTCATGTGCTCCAGCCCTCTAATCATTTTTGTTGCCCTCCGCTGGACTCTCTCCAATTTTTCCACATCTTTCTCGTAGTGTGAGGCCCAAAACTGGACACAGTACTCCAGATGAGGCCTCACCAATGTCGAATAGAGGGGAATGATCACGTCCCTCGATCTGCTGGCAATGCCCCTACTTATACAGCCCAAAATGCCGTTAGCCTTCTTGGCAACAAGGGCACGACTGTCGACTCATATCTAGCTTCTCGTCCATTGTAACCCCTAGGTCCTTTTCTGCATTGGCATTGGTTTTCATAACCATTCATCCTCATAAGGAGTGGTGCTGGTGGTGATACAAGGGAACTGGGGTATCTGAGGGAATTGTTTGTATGACTTCTGGTTAGCCAGTGGGGTAAAACCAAAGTCCTTTCTGTTTGGCTGGTTTGGCGTGCCTTAATAGTAAAGGACACCCAGCCTTGGGCTGTGACTGCCCTGCTCCAAGCAATTTGTCCTGAATTGATACTCTCAGTAGTGTCCCACCAGAGGCCGCATCGTTACAGGGGTCATCTGGGATTTCAACTGGGAAGTCTCTGAAGCTCACGACGCGCTTCCTCAGCTAGGGGAAGTATGTAACCCACACACCTTCTGGGTGTGGTGGTGTGTCCCGTCTAGTGGCACCGAGACCACTTAGAGAGAAAGATAAAATGAGTCTGCTCTACAGTCTTAGCTAACAGCCAGTTGGCTTTTAGCTCATGCTGTAGAGGCTCATGCACTAAGCTCCAGAGGTCCCAACAACCAGGGTCTGTCAGCATTACAGAGGCAGCTGCCACCCCAAGAGGGAGAGAGCTGCCATGCCACGCCCAGCTGTGAAGAGGTGCCAAGCAGTGAGCTGACACCCTTCAGAGCCTCCTGTGATAAACTCTGAACTTTGGACACTAACTGGCTGGTAGGAAGTGTCACACCCTTGTGTTGCCCTCAGAGTGGCCTGGGTGAGACCCTGTGGGAGGCCCTGGGCTCCCCCACCATCTGCCGCGCCCTTCCCCTCCGCACATCGAAGGGCTGAAACCCTGACCACTAGGCAACATCCCCATGAGTGAATGCCATCACAAGGCATCCGTCTTTGAAAGTTTGCAGAGGATGCAGGGGCAGAAAGGGGAGAGAGGATGAGGGTGGCTGTTGGCAGGGGGGGGAGGGGAGACATTGAGAGAGAGAGAGAGAGAGAGAGAGAGCGCGCGCCGTATGGGAATCTCTTGTTTACTGCCATCAACCCAATGATCAGACCATTGATGCCTAAAATGTTCCCTGACATGTTGTAATTGATTGGATCTAGATTTAAAAACGGTTACCACATTTACAGACAGAGAAATGTCAGCGAGTTGAGTGGAAGGCCATTGCAAGCTCAGCTAATTATGTAATGGGGGTTATGCCCCATCTAACAAGCTCCTTAAACAATAGCTCCCAATTTTCATTCACATTGTTCTGTTAGGAATGTTGCTGCAATTCAAAATGGAGTTTAGAAATTCAAGATGGCACATATGATAGGAAGGGTTTGAATGCCGTTATGGTACCCTCTCTTCATGGCATTTTCCCGCCAAAACTCTGTTTTCCTCATGGAACCTGAGGGACAGAGAACTGGCGGGAACCGGTTGGGAGCGGTGCCTGTCAGAGTATGCCTCAGGAATGTGCGCCTCAGACAGCGTATAAGGGACTGTTAGTGGTGATGCAGGTGCTGTCCACCATTGGGGCAGCCATGTCCAGGTTCTTTGTGTGGCATTAGATCAAGACTTTGCTTACTAACATCTGTCAAGGACTCTGATACTTACCTGACTCCTGTAATCCACCAAAGAATCCAGTGAAGGCTGTGCTATCCGCTCAGATCTGTTGATCTCCTGCTTGGGCAGTAGAGAGCCAGATCCTCCGATGTTCCAGAGATCCTGAGACGGACCATCCGTTGCCAGTGTCCTCCACCTGCAGCTAGAAGAGAGACAGTAATTATTTTTTGGACATTTATTAGTTTAGCCAAGGGACAGTTTAAGGGCCTGGGCTTTATGCCCCCTTGCTGGAAGCTATTCATGGGTATTTGTAGTGTTCCCCATAGTGAATCTTCCCCCAGTTGTATCTATCCCTTAATAAATCTGCTTTCTGTTTAAGGTTATATTCTTTCTATCCTTTATTTCAATACAACATGGGCGGGAGGCACACAGATTTCTAATTCTCCCAGCTGATAGATGCTGGTAGGAGTTGAACCTGTTGTATAGGTCACCTCCTTATTATTCCACACAGAGATTTTGGGGTAACAATCCCTTTCCCTTTCCTAATGACTTCCCAACATTTTGTTCGCTTTTTTGACTGCCGATGCACATTGAGTGGATGTTTTCAGAGAACTATCCACAATGACTCCAAGATCTCTTTCTTAAGTTGTAAGAGCTAATTTAGACCCCATCATTTTAGATGTAGAGTTAGGATCATGTTTCTCAATGTGCATTACTTTGCATTTATCAACATTGAATTTCATCTGCCATTTTGTTGCCCCGTCACCTATTTTGGTGAGATCCCTTTGCCACACTTTGCAGTCTCTTTTGGCATTAACTAACTTGAGTTGGTTTACTTGTGGCACCTTAGAGATTAACACATTTATTTGG
>NW_020688628.1:0-1902 GCF_002925995.2 Terrapene triunguis | reverse complement strand
GACAGACGTCAGGAGATGCTTCTACGGCCACAATGTTCTGAAGATTCGCAGCAGGGGCAGACGGATGATGAAGAAGTTTGGCAGCAGGTGACCTCCAGAAGGAGAAAGAGGAGCGTCCATGTACCAGCAATGGAGATACAGGTGAGCAATCGTTTCCATGTTCTCTCTACAGGTACTAATGCGGAGAGTGGAGTAGATGACCCATCTGAGGGAAGGGAGCAGAAGGAGACTCCACCGATTGGAAGGCAAAAGATGCACTGTCCTAGGGATGGGGGTTCCACGACCACCACTCCCAAGAGGAGGAGGAGGGTGGTGGTGGTCGGGGACTCCCTCCTCAGGGGGACTGAGTCATCTATCTGCCGCCCCAACCGGGAAAACCGAGAGGTCTGCTGCTTGCCCGGAGCCAGGATACACGATGTGACGGAGAGACTGCCGAGACTCATCAAGCCCTCGGTTCGCAACCCCTTCCTGCTTCTCCATGTGGGCACCAATGATACTGCCAAGAATGACCTTGAGCGGATCACTGCAGACTATGTGGCTCTGGGAAGAAGGATAAAGGAGTTTGAGGCGCAAGTGGTGTTCTCGTCCATCCTCCCTGTGCAAGGAAAAGGCCTGGGTAGAGACCGTCGAATTGTGGAAGTCAACGAATGGCTACGCAGGTGGTGTTGGAGAGAAGGCTTTGGATTCTTCGACCATGGGATGGTGTTCCAAGAAGGAGGAGTGCTGGGCAGGGACGGGCTCCACCTAACGAAGAGAGGGAAGAGCATCTTCGCCAGCAGGCTGGCTAACCTAGTGAGGAGGGCTTTAAACTAGGTTCACCAGGGGAAGGAGACCAAAGCCCTGAGGTAAGTGGGGAAATGGGATCCTGGGAGGAAGCATGAGCAGGAGAGCGCAAGAGGGGAGGACTCCTGTCTCATACTGAGAAAGAGGGACGATCAATGAGTTATCTTAAGTGCCTATACACAAATGCAAGAAGCCTGGGAAACAAGCAGGGAGAACTGGAAGTCCTGGCACAGTCAGGGAACTACGATGCGATTGGAATAACAGAGACTTGGTGGGATAACTCACATGACTGGAGTACTATCATGGATGGATATAAACTGTTCAGGAAGGGCAGAAAAGGTGGGGGAGTTGCATTGTATGTGAGAGAGGAGTATGACTGCTCAGAGCTCCGGTATGAAACTGCAGAAAAACCTGAGTGTCTCTGGATAAAGTTGAGAAGTGTGAGCAACAAGGGTGATGTCGTGGTCGGAGTCTGCTATAGACCACCAGACCAGGGGGATGAGGTGGACGAGGCTTTCTTCTGGCAACTAGCAGAAGTTGCTAGATCGCAGGCCCTGGTTCTCATGGGAGACTTTAATCACCCTGATATCTGCTGGGAGAGCAATACAGCGGTGCACAAACAATCCAGGAAGCTTTTGGAAAGTGTAGGGGACAATTTCCTGGTGCAAGTGCTGGAGGAACCATCTAGGGGCAGAGCTTTTCTTGACCTGTTGCTCACAAACAGGGAAGAATTAGTAGGGGAAGCAAAAGTGGATGGGAACCTGGGAGGCAGTGACCATGAGATGGTCGAGTTCAGGATCCTGACACAAGGAAGAAAGGAGAGCAGCAGAATACGGACCCTGGACTTCAGAAAAGCAGACTTTGACTCCCTCAGGGAACACATGGGCAGGATCCCCTGGGAGAATAACATGAAGGGCAAAGGGGTCCAGGAGAGCTGGCTGTATTTTAAAGAATCCTTATTGCAGTTGCAGGAACAAACCATCCCGATGTGTAGAAAGAATAGTAAATATGGCAGGCGACCAGCTTGGCTAAACAGTGAAATCCTTGCTGATCTTAAACGCAAAAAAGAAGCTTACAAGAAGTGGAAGATTGGACAAATGACCATGGAGGAGTATAAAA